>NW_026914061.1:0-7181 GCF_034315485.1 Pezoporus occidentalis | reverse complement strand
AGGACCTGGGTAACTATAGACCGGTCAGCCTCACCTCCATCCCTGGGAAAGTGATGGAACACCTTATCCTTGGTGCCATCTTAAGGCATATCAAGGCTAAGAGGGTTATGAGGGGCAGTCAACATGGCTTCACCAAGGGGAAATCATGCTTGACCAATCTCTTAGCCTTTTATGAGGAAATAACACGGTGGATGGATGATGGCAGAGCGGTGGATGTGGTCTACCTTGACTTCAGCAAAGCATTTGACACAGTCTCCCACAGCATCCTCACAGCTCAATTGAGGAAGTGTGGTCTGGATGATCAGGTAGTGAGGTGGACTGTGAACTGGCTGAAGGAGAGAAGCCAGAGAGTTGTAGTCTATGGGGCGGAGTCTAGTTGGAGGCCTGTAACTAGTGGAGTGCCTCAAGGGTCAGTACTGGGACCAGTATTATTTAATATATTCATCAACGATTTAGATGAGGGAATTGAGTGTACTATCAGCAAGTTTGCTGATGACACTAAGCTGGGAGGAGTGGCTGACAAGCCAGAAGGCTGTGCTGCCATCCAGCGAGACCTGCACAGGCTGGAGAGCTGGGCAGGGAATAACTTGATGAAATGTAACAAGGGAAAGTGTAGAGTCCTGCATCTGGGCAGGAACAACCCCAGGTTCCAGTATAGGTTGGGGAACGACCTGTTAGAGAGCAGTGTAGGGGAGAGGGACCTGGGGGTCCTAGTGGACGACAGGATGACCATGAGCCAACACTGTGCCCTTGTGGCCAAGAAGGCCAATGGCATCCTGGGGTGTATTAGAAGGGGGGTGGTTAGTAGGTCGAGAGAGGTCCTCCTTCCCCTCTACTCTGCCCTGGTGAGACCCCATCTGGAATATTGTGTCCAGTTCTGGGCCCCTCAGTTCAAGAAGGACAGGGACCTGCTGGAGAGAGTCCAGCGCAGGGCAACAAAGATGGTTAAGGGAGTGGAGCATCTCCCTTATGAGGAAAGACAGAGGGAGCTGGGTCTCTATAGTTTAGAGAAGAGGAGACTGAGGGGTGACCTTATAGGTGTCTATAAATATATAAAGGGGGAGTGTCACGAGGATGGAGCCAGGCTCTACTCAGTGGCAAACAATGATAGGACAAGGGGTAATGGGTACAAACTGGAACACAAGAGGTTCCACTTAAACTTGAGAAGAAACTTCTTCTCAGTGAGGGTGACGGAACACTGGAACAGGCTGCCCAGGGAGGTTGTGGAGTCTCCTTCCCTGGAGACATTCAAAACCCACCTGGACACATTCCTGTGTAACATTTTCTAGGTGTTCCTGCTCCGGCAGGGGGATTGGACTAGATGATCTTTTGAGGTCCCTTCCAATCTCTAGCATACTGTGATACCCAAGAAAAAGGACTTTAATTCTCACTAAACTGCAGGTTGTAAAACAAATTCTGGGTGATTCGCATAGATAGCAGTTAAAGGATTCCAGTTTCAGAGCATCCTTGTGCAACAAGTTTGTGTCTCGTGTTCTTTCATCAGTTGGATCATCTATTCTTACCTTATCCCCAATGTTGTGTTCTACATCATACATCATTCTAGTGTGGAGAGCAAAGGCCAGCCTCCATTTACAAAGCAGTGGTAATATGAAGAACGGAGGAACTTACATGTTTAGTATGAGGTGTCCCTGCCCATGGCAGGGGGGTTGGAACTGAATGATCTTAAGGTCCTTTCCAACCGTAACTGTTCTATGATTCTATAATTATTGCCTCATAGAGCCCCATTATAGCCCCATAGAACCCCATTATAGCATCATACAGCCCATTATAGCCCCATAGAACCCCAATATTGCCTCATAGAGCCCAATTATTGACTCATAAACCCCATTATTGCCTCATAAAGCCCCATTATTGCCTCATAGTGCCCCATTATAGCCCCATAGAGCCCCATTATACCGCCATAGAACGCCATTATTGCATCAGAGAGCCCAATTATAACCCGATAGAACCCTTTTATTGCCTAATAGAGCCCCATTTTTGCCCCATAGAGCCACATTATAGCCTCGTAAAGCCCCATTATAGCCTCATAGAGCCCATTATTGCCTCATGGTGCCGTATTATTGCATCATGGTGCCGTATTATTGCATCATAGAACCCCACTGTTGCCTCATAGAGCCCCATTATTGGGTCATAGAACCCCATTATTGAATCATAGAGACCCATTATTGCCTCATAGTTCCCCATTACTACCTCATAGAGCCCCATTATAGCCCTCTAGAGCCCCATTATTGCCTCATAGACCCCATTATTGTGCCATAGAGCCCCATTATTACCTCATAGAGCATCATTATTGCCTCATAGAGCCCCATTATAGCCTCATAGAGCCCCATTATTGCCTCATAGACCCCATTATAGCATCATACAGACCATTACTGCCCCGTAGAACCCCATTATTGCCTCATAGAGCCCCATTATTGCCTCATAGTGCCCCATTATTGCCTCATAGAGCTCTATTATAGCCCCATTATAGCCTCATAGAGGCCTATTATTGCCCCATACAAGCCCATTATAGCCTCATAGAGCCCCATTATAGCCCCATAGAGCCCCATTATTGCCTCAGAGCCCCATTATTGCCTCTTAGACCCCATTATAGCCTCATAGAGCCCCATTATAACCTCATAGACCCCATTATAACCTCACAGAGCCCCATTATTGCCTCATAGAGATCCATTATTGCCTCATAGACCGCATTATAGCCTCATAGAGCCCCATTATAACCCCATAGAGCCCCATTATTGCATCATACAGCCTATTATAGCCCCATAGAACCTCATTATTGCCTCATAGAGCCCCACTATACCCCCATAGAGTCCCATTATTGCGTCATAGTCCCCCATTGTTGCCTCATAGAGCCCCATTATTGGGTCATAGAGCCCCACCATTGCGTCATAGTGCCCCATTATAACCCCACAGACCCCATTATAACCCCATAGAGCCACATTATTGCCTCATTGAGCCCCATTATTGCCTCATAGTGCCCCATTATAACCCCACAGAACCCCATTACAGCCTCATAGAGCCCATTATAGCCTCATAGAGCGCCATTATTGCCTCACAGACCCCATTATAGCCTCATAGAGCCCCATTATTGCCTCATAGAGATCCATTATTGCCTCATATAGCCCCATTATTGCCTCATAGAGATCCATTATTGCCTCATAGACCCCATTATAGCCTCACAGAGCCCCATTATAGCCTCATAGAGCCCCATTATTGCCTTATAGAGCCCAATATAACCCCATAGAGTCCCATTATTGCGTCACAGTGCCCCATTGTTGCGTCATATAGCCCCATTGTTGCCTCATAAGGCCCCATTATTGGGTCATAGAGCCCCAGTATTGTCTCATAGAGCCCCATTATTGCGCCATAGTGCCCCACTATAACCCCGTAGACCCACATTATTGCCTCATAGAGCCCCATTATTGCGTCATAGAGCCCCATTATTGCGTCATAGTGCCCAATTATAACCTCCTCATACCCCATAGAACCCCATTATTTCCTCAAAGAGCCCCATTATTACCTCACAGAGAGCCATGATTGCGTCACAGAACCTCATTATTGCCTCATAGTGCCCCATTATTGCCTCATAGAGCCCCATTATTTCGCCATAGAGCCCCATTATTACCTCATAGAGCATCATTATTGCCTCAATGAGCCCCAAACAACCGAGAACATCGGCTTCACCAACACTGTTCTCAAACTGGAAGTCAAAACACAGCACTGTACCAGTTAACACAAAGGAAAAACATGACTGCTACTGCGGAACCCAGGACATTATCCACCCCTTATTCCATACCATTCACGTCGTGCTCAGATCCCACATTTTTCAATACACCATCGCTCTCCCACATATATACATCCATATACATACAGACCAAGAGGAAAAATCATTTTCTTAGTGCATGGACCAATCCCTATAATGCTGCCGAGTCCATTCGGTCCATGATGTTCAAAGTTCATTCTCTGTTGGGATGATGGCTGGAGGGAAGTCAGGGCCAGTCGCTGGTGACCTGGAGACATCTAGTTGATGGGCTATAAAAGCATTACACAGCAGGCAACAGCATACAATTGAGTTCACTGGCTGTTTTCCCCTAAAATCAAATCCCCTTGAGGTATACATCGGACTTCCCCATCTTCCCGCATTACCCACCAAGTATATCCAGGTCCCTGAGCAAAAGCAATCCCACGAGTGGGTTTGCCTTTACCTGAAGCAGGAATTACCCAGACTGTCTTTCCCAGCAAATTCTTCATATGCACCACGGGAACTTTGTCCCCCTCTACAATATGTAACAGTTCTGACTGGGCTGGGCCAGCCCTGTTGGCAGATCCTCTGGTGTTGACCAACCAGGTGGCCTTTGGTAAGTGTGTATCCCAATGCTTGAAAGTTCCCCCACCCATCGCTCTCAGTGTAGTTTTTAACAGTCCATTGTACCGTTCGATTTTCCCAGAGGCTGGTGCATGGTAGGGGATGTGATATACCCACTCAATGCCATGCTCTTTGGCCCAAATATCTATAAGGTTATTCCGGAAATGAGTCCCATTGTCTGACTCAATTCTCTCTGGGGTGCCGTGTCGCCACAAAATTTGTTTCTCAAGGCCCAGGATGGTGTTCCGGGCAGTGGCATGGGGCACGGCGTATGTTTCCAGCCACCCGGTGGTTGCTTCCACCATGGTAAGCACATGGCGCTTGCCTTGGCGGGTTGGTGGCAGTGTGATATAGTCAATCTGCCAGGCCTCCCCATATTTATACTTCAACCATCGTCCTCCATACCAAAGAGGCTTTAACCGCTTGGCTTGTTTAATTGCAGCACATGTTTCACACTCATGAATAACCTGGGCAATAGTGTCCATTGTTAAGTCCACCCCTCGGTCATGGGCCCATCTATATGTTGCATCTCTGCCCTGATGGCCTGAAGTGTCATGGGCCCACCGGGCCAAAAATAATTCACCTTTACGTTGCCAATCTAAGTCCATCTGAGCCACTTCAATCTTAGCCGCTTTATCCACTTGTTGGTTGTTCTGGTGTTCCTCAGTGGCCCGACTCTTGGGTACATGGGCATCTACATGACGTACCTTCACCACCAGGTTCTGCACCCTGGCAGCAATATCTTTCCACAGTGCAGCAGCCCAGATGGGTTTACCTCTGCGTTGCCAGTTGCTCTGCTTCCACTGCTTCAACCACCCCCACAGGGCATTTGCCACCATCCATGAGTCAGTATAGAGATAAAGTACTGGCCACTTTTCTCGTTCAGCAATGTCCAGGGCCAGCTGGATGGCTTTCACCTCGGCAAACTGACTCGATTCACCCTCTCCGTCAGCAGTTTCTGCAACTTGTCGTCCAGGACTCCATACAGCTGCCTTCCATCTCCGATGTTTTCCCACAATACGGCAAGAGCCATCAGTAAACAAGGCATACTGCTTTTCACTTTCTGACAGTTTATTATATGGTGGGGCCTCTTCAGCGCGCATCACCTCCTCCTCTGGTGACATTCCGAAATCTTTGCCCTCTGGCCAGTCCATGATGACTTCTAGAATGCCTGGACGACTGGGATTTCCTATTCGAGTTCGTTGTGTAATTAGTGCAGCCCATTTACTCCATGTAGCATCGGTTGCATGATGTGTAGAGGAGACCCTGCCTTTGAACATCCAGCCCAGCACGGGCAGCCGGGGTGCCAGAAGGAGCTGTGCTTCAGTGCCAATCACTTCCGAAGCAGCTCGAACCCCTTCATAGGCTGCCAGTATTTCTTTCTCAGTTGGGGTATAGCTGGCCTCAGATCCTTTATATCCCCGACTCCAAAAGCCGAGGGGTCGACCTCGAGTCTCCCCTGGAGCTTTCTGCCAGAGGCTCCAGGTAGGACCGTTCTCCCCAGCTGCAGTGTACAGTACATTTTTTACATCTGGTCCGGTCCGGACTGGTCCAAGGGCTACTGCATGAACTATCTCGCGTTTAATTTGCTCAAAGGCTTGTTGCTGCTCAGGGCCCCATTTAAAATCATTCTTCTTCCGGGTCACATGATAGAGAGGGCTTACAATCGAACTGTAATTTGGGATGTGCATTCTCCAGAACCCCACTGCACCCAAGAAAGCTTGCGTTTCTTTCTTATTAGTTGGCGGAGACATTGCTGTTATCTTGTTGATCACATCTGTGGGGATCTGTCTACGTCCATCTTGCCATTTTATTCCCAAAAATTGAATCTCCTGTGCAGGTCCCTTGACCTTACTCCGTTTTATGGCAAAACCGGCTTTCAGCAGGATTTGGATTATTTTCCTCCCTTTCTCAAAGACTTCTTCCGCTGTATCGCCCCACACAATAATGTCATCAATGTATTGCAGGTGTTCTGGAGCTTGCCCCTGTTCCAGTGCAGTCTGGATCAGTCCATGGCAGATGGTAGGGCTGTGTTTCCACCCCTGGGGCAGTCGGTTCCAAGTGAACTGGACACCCCTCCAAGTAAAAGCAAACTGTGGCCTGCACTCTGCTGCCAAAGGGATTGAGAAAAATGCATTGGCAATATCAATCGTGGCATACCACTTGGCTGCCTTTGACTCTAGTTCATACTGAAGTTCTAGCATGTCCGGTACGGCAGCACTCAATGGTGGTGTGACTTCATTCAGGCCACGATAGTCTACTGTTAGTCTCCATTCTCCATTAGACTTTCGCACTGGCCATATGGGGCTATTGAAGGGTGAGCGGGTCCTGCTGATCACCCCCTGACTCTCCAGTCTACGGATCAGCTGATGGATGGGAATCAGGGAGTCTCGGTTGGTGCGATATTGCCGCCGGTGCACTGTTGTGGTCGCAATTGGCACTTGTTGTTCTTCAACTTTCAGCAACCCCACAGCAGAGGGATCTTCTGAGAGACCAGGCAAGGTGGACAGCTGCTCAATTTCCTCAGTCTCCAAAGCAGCAATACCAAAAGCCCACCGGTACCCTTTTGGGTCTTTGAAGTACCCTCTCTTGAGGTAGTCTATGCCGAGAATGCATGGAGCCTCTGGACCAGTCACAATAGGGTGCTTTTGCCATTCCCTCCCAGTCAGGCTGATTTCAGCCTCCAGCACAGTCAACTCTTGGGATCCTCCTGTTACTCCAGAAATATAGATGGGTTCCACCCCTTGACAGCTTGATGGCATCAGGGTACACTGTGCACCAGTATCTACTAGAG
>NW_026914060.1:0-8417 GCF_034315485.1 Pezoporus occidentalis | reverse complement strand
GATCTGCTTTTAGTGACAGTATTGAAGAATATTGCCAGAAGTTGTAGCATGTATCAACACAAAGGGAGAGGCAGAATTAAACGATGCCTATTAAAATTGACTCAACCCTTCAGTAGTAATTACAATATATATTATTCCCAAATAACTTGATACCTATGCGTTTTCACCGCATCCTATAACATCTTTGTATATTGCATCTTAGTAAACAACACTGTTGGCTAAATTAAAGCAAAAATTAATGCAATAGATTGTACCTATATTTGCCAGAGATAATTTAGGTGATGTGGAGGCACCTGCTGTGCCCAGAGCTCCTACCAGAATTCTCACTGTTTCAGTCAAATCTCAAATTGTGTGCCACACTAAACACTGTTTTCATAAATAAAAGAAAAAAATAAAGTTATGCCAGCAGTAGGTTTGATCTAGTTTCAGCTTTTGGATTTAAAAGAGATGGAGGCTTAAGCACTTAACTATTTGAAGGATTTCATGTTTGTGCATTCATAGAAGGCATTGAAAATCAAAAGTCAACTCCCTTCTCTTGAACTGTTCTCCTAGGAATACCAAAATGACTGGAATAGTGTAGGTTTTAAAGTGCACTCTCTTTTTTCCATACTTCATGTATAATAGTGAATATTCACTAGTGCAAAGAACTCAGCAAGACTGGAACTCAGATGAGCAACATAACCACCTGGCAAAATAATAATCCAGTTACTTGCTTACAGTCTTCAAACTTGTTTAAATATTTTATAGATTCCCAGTGACATAACAGTCATCTCAAAGTACTGGCTAGCTCACATGTATAAAAGATGACATTCAGTTCCATTATAAATCAGTTAAGAGAAGGAATTTACACCTTGAATCTTTCATCTCTAAGGTCTTCTTAACAATTAATGAAAGTGTTTAGATAAATTTGTCTCACTTTTTCTTTCCTCAGGTACTCCACTTTGCAACTTTAGCAGCAGTACAGGAATAATATTCAAAAGTTTAATTACATAGAAGTGTCAAGGAGAAGTAAACAACATGAATCTGCTCTTTTGCTGAAGCTTTTTTGCTGAAACATCATGGTCAGGTTTTAATTCAACTATAAGGTGTGCCTAAGTGTGTGAGTGTGTAAATCAGGCGGTAATCTCACTTCTTCCTTTCTGTTGCAGCCAGCCAGCCAGATTCCAGTCACCTGCCTTTGTGAGCCAGTATCTCCACCTCACTCCCCAAAAACCTCTGTGAGAGACCAAATTCTAGGCGCAAGAAAACTCTAGTTAGGGCATGCTGGTGTCAACTGAATCAAAACCAACAGATTTGCACAGTGAAAAGTCTTTTTTTCTAAGTTTTCCATATTTATGTGCTCGTGGATCATCATGAGCATGACACAGAAATGAACATACCTGCATAAAAAAAAAAATGGAGAGTGGGAACTGGTTTTAAGGAATATCATCACAGTTATGTTTTATTTCAGTAGCAGAAGTCACACAATCATTCATTTGAAAACACTTGATATGTAGCTGAACAAATGTTTATTAACAGCTTTGTTGAGAAAAAACACTTTCATATGAGGCAGGTAGGTCACCTCAGGAATATGCTTCTCTTCTGACAAGCTGTTGAGATTACTCACAATTTTTCCATCTTTTTTTTTTTTCTTTTTTTTCCCCAAACAGAAGCAAATTTAAACAGCAAATCAAATGATGACATCTATTTATCAAAAGAAAACTTTTTCTGGGCGGGGGGAGGGGGTTGGATTGTTTTGGCGTTGGGTTTTGGTTTGGTTTTTTTGTTGTTTTTTTTTTTTCCACAAAAATATGTGCTGTCAGTGGTCCCTAACTTCCATAGAATTTCACTGTCTAGGAGAGGGTTTTCCATTCTGTTGAAGCAGAAATCACTGTGCCAAATATTTCCTTCATCATATACAGTAATCTTCTTAGCAGAAGCAATACCATTTTGCACGAGTAAGAGGAAATGTCTTTATTTAGTTTCACTACCACTCAGCTTCCAGCATGGGCGATGGGCAGAACTTGCATTTGTAATTTGGGTAATAGTTTCCTTTGGTTGCTTATTTGGTATTAGTGAACTTTCAGTGCCTATTTGCTTCCTATATACTGGCAGTGTAGCAGACAAATGAACAAGCAAAAGCAAAATTTTAATGAAAACTCAATTTACAGTAGCACCTCAACTGATGACAGATTCAATCTTTTATATGCTATTGCAAACTATAGTGCTCCTTTCACTGCTCATCCACTGCATAAGCACTCAAGGGAGAGTATAAGAACTAACATAGAACAGAGTAATAGATTTGGTATTCAAGGCTTTGAAAAATTATTCCTGTTTGGCAGTCAGCAAGAAGAGAGATAATGGGAAAATGAGAGGGAGGCTAACAGATTTCAAGATTCTGTTTTGAAGAGGAATGTTAAGCATTTTCACTGACATTGATCCAACTAATGTATGTGGTTTCAAATGTGTAAATGCACTTAGAGATTCTGAGGCTGTCTCTATAAGCCCTTCAAAATTAAAGAACTGCTGCTGAAGTCTGGGGATTTGTACATAGAAAGCTTGCAGGACCAAACACTATGACAGATGCATTTTGACATTGGAATTAAAAATAAAACAGAGACATAAAACCCAAATCACCAATTACATTTTTTTCCTGGACCATGTAATGATAACTCTATGTTCATAGGGAAATTGGTTTTATTTACAGCCCTAGTGATTCAATAAATCCCATACAATAATTAAATCCAAAATAAAAACTTTAAAACAATGAACCTGAGATCCCACAAACATCAAAATCTCTGAAATTACATCAGTGGTTTATATCAGGGTTATTATTTTGTATGGCTCTGATCCATCAAGGGAGATCATGCGGTATGTGGAATACCTATGAAAACCAGTATAGGATGGAGAATTTCTTTTATCAGTGCTTTGTTTCTCCCTGTACAGGTGTGTAGCCTAGAGTAAGGAATAATTTTGGCCCCTTGCTCTCCTCCTTCAACGGACTGAATGCAGTTGCGCAGTAGGGAAAGTAAGGCATGCCAAGTGTAACTTGGCTCCAGTTTCCCCCAGAGCAAGGGGATAATCCAAGGACAGATCAGGAGTCTCACTGTGCAGCATCTTCCTCAGGGCTTCTAGCAAAGCCAGTTGATACAAAAGCAACCATTACATCAATTTTACATCAGTCACTATTTTAACTTAAATTCTTCAGCAACCTTAGTGGAAAAAATATTCTTTTATTGTCATATGAGATGGTACAGGATCAGGTGTTTGACAGGTGATGATTATTTTTTTTTATAATCACAAATTTATTGATGAACATTTCAAATCAAATACCTAAAGTAGAAAAATAGTAACACCTTATACATTAAAGAATATCACCTAAATAAGAAATGAATTTGCAAGAAAAGTATTATCTCCTATTTTTGGAATTTCTATAGGATTCCTATCTTGGCTGATATTTCAGGAAACTGCCTATAGGTTGCATTCCTGAGCCTATCAGCCTCACAAATCAGAGTTAATAAAAGTCAATCAGTGATTGTTTAACTTGCCAGCTACTGCCTGAAGCAGAATTACAAAACCTAAATGTGCATTCAAAACTCCACAAGGAGTTTCTGTCATCTAAGAACTCTAAGTGTATGACCTCATGGAAGCTCAAAAAAATAAATATCCCACAACAGCTTGAAGAAACTTGCAGTTACTATGCGTTCATGTCAACAAAATAAGCAATCACAAATGAGGAATAGCAGTGTTTTTACTTTCTGCCCTCAGAATGATTCAGTTAGAAATGAGAACTAATTTGTCAAAAGACCACAAATATGAAGCAATTGACAAGGAGAAACTAACAAATGCAATCAATTAGAAAACAGCAGGTTGACTGCCAAGTGAGAAGGTTTATAGGAAATATAGGGTTAAATTGTCATGTGCATTAATGAGGTTTACTGCAGTTGCAATTAGCTGTTCAATACTAAGCTTCCTCACATCTGCTGAATATCCTGACTGATTTACAATGAATTGCTATAGAGTTCTGACTTTGAACTTTCATTAGTGTTCATTCTCCTACATACTCAGCTATGGAATATTTTGTTTCATGAAGATGACTTCCAAATGTGTTAAAGTCATTCACTAATGCAAATTGTTTTTCTTTCATGAAATCACATCCAAGTTTTACAGAGGATGGAGAGAGCATTTTAAAATGTTAAATGTGAGGGGAAACACTGTAAGAAATTGCTATAGGTACCAATCTGCAATCAACTTTAATTTTGAAGTGAATTTGTAGAGCTGTTCTTATAATAAATTAGTAGCATAGCTTCATAATCTGTTGCTATAATCCATAACTTTGACCTAAGAGTTAGTGAAAATGTTTACTCATACAATGGGAATTGGAGTTAGAAAAGATACTGATTTATTTTTAGTTCAACTGAAATTCCTGACTGAACTAAAAATAAATCAGTATCTTTTCTAACTCCAATTCCCATTGTATGAGGAAACATTTTCACTAACTCTTAGGTCAAAGTTATGGATTATAGCAACAGATGTGATGAAGCTATGCTACTAATTTATTATAAGAACAGCTCTACAAATTCACTTCAAAATTAAAGTTGATTGCAGATTGGTACCTATAGCAATTTCTTACAGTGTTTCCCCTCACATTTAACATTTTAACACCATGCTCTCTCCATCCTCTGTAAAACTTGGATGTGATTTTACAAAGAAAAACAATTTGCATTAGTTCTGTTGACTTTAACACATTTGGAAGTCATGGACTTCATGAAACAAAATATTCCATAGCTGAGTATGTAGGAGAATGAACACTAATGAAAGTTCAAAGTCAGAACTCTATAGCAATTCATTGTAAATCAGTCAGGATATTCAGCAGATGTGAGGAAGCTTAGTATTGAACAGCTAATTGCAACTGCAGTAAAAAAATCATTAATGCACATGACAATTTAACCCTATATTTCCTATAAACCTTCTCACTTGGCAGTCAACCTGCTGTTTTCTAATTTGATTGCATTTGTTAGTTTCTCCTTGTCAATTGCTTCATATTTGTGGTCTTTTGACAAATTAGTTCTCATTTCTAACTGAATCATTCTGAGGGCAGAAAGTAAAAACACTGCTATTCCTCATTTGTGATTGCTTATTTTGTTGACATGAACGCATAGTAACTGCAAGTTTCTTCAAGCTGTTGTGGGATATTTATTTTTTTGAGCTTCCATGAGGTCATACACTTAGAGTTCTTAGATGACAGAAACTCCTTGTGGAGTTTTGAATGCACATTTAGGTTTTGTAATTCTGCTTCAGGCAGTAGCTGGCAAGTTAAACAATCACTGATTGACTTTTATTAACTCTGATTTGTGAGGCTGATAGGCTCAGGAATGCAACCTATAGGCAGTTTCCTGAAATATCAGCCAAGATAGGAATCCTATAGAAATTCCAAAAATAGGAGATAATACTTTTCTTGCAAATTCATTTCTTATTTAGGTGATATTCTTTAATGTATAAGGTGTTACTATTTTTCTACTTTAGGTATTTGATTTGAAATGTTCATCAATAAATTTGTGATTATAAAAAAAAATAATCATCACCTGTCAAACACCTGATCCTGTTCCATCTCATATGACAATAAAAGAATATTTTTTCCACTAAGGTTGCTGAAGAATTTAAGTTAAAATAGTGACTGATGTAAAATTGATGTAATGGTTGCTTTTGTATCAACTGGCTTTGCTAGAAGCCCTGAGGAAGATGCTGCACAGTGAGACTCCTGATCTGTCCTTGGATTATCCCCTTGCTCTGGGGGAAACTGGAGCCAAGTTACACTTGGCATGCCTTACTTTCCCTACTGCGCAACTGCATTCAGTCCGTTGAAGGAGGAGAGCAAGGGGCCAAAATTATTCCTTACTCTAGGCTACACACCTGTACAGGGAGAAACAAAGCACTGATAAAAGAAATTCTCCATCCTATACTGGTTTTCATAGGTATTCCACATACCGCATGATCTCCCTTGATGGATCAGAGCCATACAAAATAATAACCCTGATATAAACCACTGATGTAATTTCAGAGATTTTGATGTTTGTGGGATCTCAGGTTCATTGTTTTAAAGTTTTTATTTTGGATTTAATTATTGTATGGGATTTATTGAATCACTAGGGCTGTAAATAAAACCAATTTCCCTATGAACATAGAGTTATCATTACATGGTCCAGGAAAAAAATGTAATTGGTGATTTGGGTTTTATGTCTCTGTTTTATTTTTAATTCCAATGTCAAAATGCATCTGTCATAGTGTTTGGTCCTGCAAGCTTTCTATGTACAAATCCCCAGACTTCAGCAGCAGTTCTTTAATTTTGAAGGGCTTATAGAGACAGCCTCAGAATCTCTAAGTGCATTTACACATTTGAAACCACATACATTAGTTGGATCAATGTCAGTGAAAATGCTTAACATTCCTCTTCAAAACAGAATCTTGAAATCTGTTAGCCTCCCTCTCATTTTCCCATTATCTCTCTTCTTGCTGACTGCCAAACAGGAATAATTTTTCAAAGCCTTGAATACCAAATCTATTACTCTGTTCTATGTTAGTTCTTATACTCTCCCTTGAGTGCTTATGCAGTGGATGAGCAGTGAAAGGAGCACTATAGTTTGCAATAGCATATAAAAGATTGAATCTGTCATCAGTTGAGGTGCTACTGTAAATTGAGTTTTCATTAAAATTTTGCTTTTGCTTGTTCATTTGTCTGCTACACTGCCAGTATATAGGAAGCAAATAGGCACTGAAAGTTCACTAATACCAAATAAGCAACCAAAGGAAACTATTACCCAAATTACAAATGCAAGTTCTGCCCATCGCCCATGCTGGAAGCTGAGTGGTAGTGAAACTAAATAAAGACATTTCCTCTTACTCGTGCAAAATGGTATTGCTTCTGCTAAGAAGATTACTGTATATGATGAAGGAAATATTTGGCACAGTGATTTCTGCTTCAACAGAATGGAAAACCCTCTCCTAGACAGTGAAATTCTATGGAAGTTAGGGACCACTGACAGCACATATTTTTGTGGAAAAAAAAAAAAAAACAAAAAAACCAAACCAAAACCCAACGCCAAAACAATCCAACCCCCTCCCCCCGCCCAGAAAAAGTTTTCTTTTGATAAATAGATGTCATCATTTGATTTGCTGTTTAAATTTGCTTCTGTTTGGGGAAAAAAGAGAAAAAAAAAAAAGATGGGAAAAATTGTGAGTAATCTCAACAGCTTGTCAGAAGAGAAGCATATTCCTGAGGTGACCTACCTGCCTCATATGAAAGTGTTTTTTCTCAACAAAGCTGTTAATAAACATTTGTTCAGCTACATATCAAGTGTTTTCAAATGAATGATTGTGTGACTTCTGCTACTGAAATAAAACATAACTGTGATGATATTCCTTAAAACCAGTTCCCACTTGGGCACGAAAGAAATGTTTCTGAAAAAAAATGGAATTAAGGAGTTAACGACCAGATTGTTTAAGAAAAATGTTAAGCATTCATAACTTTCCAACTATTATGTTTTAAATTTTTAAAATTTATTTGGTACTGGCTTTTAAAGTTCAAATAGAACCGGGGAAAGAATTTGGGAAAAATTTTATCAAATTTTCAAATTTTAAAGAAATTAGTAAATTATTAAAATAAAACGAATAAAAAACCCCAAATTCATTTTTTCTGGACATGTAATGAACTTTGAATGATGTTATTTCCCCCTGGGATTCAAAAAATTTTAAACAATTTAAAATTTAAAATAAAATTTAAAACCAAGGGGGCCAAACCCCATCTCTAAAATTCATAGTGTAATATAAATTTATTTTTTGTATGGGGATCCTAAAATTTTCCGGTATTTGGTTTTCCTAAAAAACCCAGTTAAGAAAGTTTATTTTTTTAAATGCTTTTTCCAAACGGGGTTTCCTAAAAAAGGTTAATTTTGGCCCCTTCCCCTTTTAAACCAAAACTAAAACATTTAAGTAGGAAGTGGCATAATTTTTTTCTTTTTTTTAAAAAAAGGATTGGAAAATTAGTTTTCAGGGAATTCTGTGGAGTTTCTGGGAAACCCGTTTCCAAAACCAAATCTCGCAATTAGAAAACCCTATTAATTAATTTTTCCCAATTTAGGAAAAATTTTTTTATTGCATATAGAGGGTTAAGGATGGGTAAAAGAAGGTTCAAGTTATTTAATAATAAAATTTTTTTTACTATAATTTGAGTAAAATTAACACCTTTATCCTTTTTTTAATAAATTTTGGCAAAAATTAAATATTCCTAGGAAATTTTTAAAGGGATCCTTTTGCAATTTTAAAAAATTTAGGTTATTGCCAAGCCTATGAGCTCACTCGGGTTTAAAAAAGTAAATAGTATTGTTTAACTTGCCGTTCTGTAACAAAATTAAAAAACCTAATTCTTTAAAAAATTTCCA
>NW_026914059.1:0-8140 GCF_034315485.1 Pezoporus occidentalis | reverse complement strand
GGGCAATGGGGGGGGGGGTTGGGGGGCAGAGGCCGATGTGAGGGGGGTTTTGGGGTGAAACGGGGCTGGTTTGGGGCTCAGTGGGGGCCAATTGGGGAACGGGGGGGGGGGTGGGGACACAAAGGGGCTGTTTGGGGTCACAAAGGGGGTGTTTTGGGGATCAAACGGGGTATTTTGGGGCACAAAGGGGCTGTTTTGGGGTTCAGGGGGTGTTTTGTGTCACATAGAGGCTGTTTTGGGGTTCAAGGGGGTATTTTGGGGCTCAAAAGGGGCTATTTTGGGGTCCAGGGGTGTATTTTGGGGCTCAAAGGGGCCATTTTGGGGTCCTGGGGGGTATTTTGGGTCACAACGGGGCTATTTTGGGGTCCGGGGGGTATTTTGGGGCTCAGAGGGGGTATTTTGGGGGTCCAGGGGCATATTTTGGGTCACAAAGGAGCTATTTTGAGGTTCAGGGGGGTATTTTGGGTCACAAAGGGGGTATTTTGGAGTTCAAGGGTGTATTTTTGGGCTCAAAGGGGCTGTTTTGGGGTTCAGGGGGATATTTGGGGACTCAAAGGGGTACGGTTTGGGGTTCAGGGAGGTATTTTGGGCCTCAAAGGGCCTATTTTGGGGCCCAGGGACGTATTTTGGGTCACAATGGGGCTATTTTGGGGTCCGGGGGGTATTTTGGGGGTCAAAGGGGCTGTTTTGGGGTTCAGGGGGGTATTTTGGGTCACAAAGGGGGTATTTTGGGGTTCAGGGGGGTATTTTTGGGCTCAAAGGGGCTGTTTTGGGGTTCAGGGGGATATTTGGGGACTCAAAGTGGTACGGTTTGGGGTTCAGGGAGGTATTTTGGGGCTCAAAGGGCCTATTTTGGGGCCCAGGGACGTATTTTGGGTCACTATGGGGCTATTTTGGGGGTCCAGGGGCATATTTTGGGTCACAACAGGACTGTTTTGGGGTCCAGGGGGGTATTTTGGGTCACAAAGGGGGTATTTTGGGGTTCAAGGGTGTATTTTTGGGCTCAGAGGGGCTGGTTTGGGGTTCGGGGGATATTTGGGGACTCAAAGGGGTACGGTTTGGGGTTCAGGGAGGTATTTTGGGCCTCAAAGGGCCTATTTTGGGGTCCAGGGGGTATTTTGGGGCTCAAAGGGCGTATTTTGGGGTCCAGGGACGTATTTTGGGTCACAATGGGGCTGTTTTGGGGTCCAGGGGGGTATTTTGGGGCTCAAAGGGGCTGTTTTGGTGTTCAGGGGGGTATTTTGGGTCACAAAGGGGCTGTTTTGGGGTTCAGGGGGGTATTTTGGGTCACAAAGGGGCTTTTTTGGGGTTCAGGGGGTATTTTGGGTCACAAAGGGCCTGTTTTGGGGTTCAGGGGGGTATTTTGGGTCACAAAGGGCCTGTTTTGGTGTTCAGGGGGGTATTTTGGGGCTCAAAGGGGCTTTTTTGGGGTTCAGGGGGGTATTTTGGGTCACAAAGGGGCTTTTTTGGGGTTCAGGGGGTATTTTGGGTCACAAAGGGCCTGTTTTGGTGTTCAGGGGGGTATTTTGGGGCTCAAAGGGGCTTTTTTGGGGTTCAGGGGGGTATTTTGGGGCTCAAAGGGGCTTTTTTGGGGTTCAGGGGGGTATTTTGGGTCACAAAGGGGCTGTTTTTGGGTTCAGGGGAGTATTTTGGGGTCCAGGGGGGTATTTTGGGTCACAACGGGGCTGTTTTGGGGCTCTATGGGGCTTTTTTGGGGTCCAGGGGACTGTTTTGGGCCACAAAGAGGCTATTTTGGGGTTTAAGGGGGTATTTTGGGTCACAACGGGGCTATTTTGGGGTCCAGGGTCTATTTTGCGCCACAATGGGGCTATTCTGGGGTTTAAGGGGGTATTTTGGGTCACAATACGGCTATTTTTGCGTCAAAATGAGGCTATTTTGGGGTCCAGGGGTGTATTTTGGGTCAAAATGAGGCTATTTTGGGGTCCAGGGGTGTATTTTGGGTCAAAATGAGGCTATTTTGAGGTCCAGGGGTGTATTTTGGGTCAAAATGAGGCTATTTTGGGGTCCAGGGGTGTATTTTGGGTCAAAATGAGGCTATTTTGGCTTTTAAGAGGTTTTTTGGGGGCCTCAACGGGGCTATTTTGGTGTCTAGGAGGGTATTTTGGGTCACAAAAGGGCTATTTTGTCATCCTGGGTGTATTTTGGGTCATAAAGGGGTATTTTGGGTCACAGTGAGGCTATTTTGGGTCAAAATGGGGCTATTTTGGGTCAAAATGAGGCTCTTTCGAAGTCCAGGGGGGTATTTTGGGTCCCAATGGGGCTATTTTGGGTCCCAATGGGGCTATTTTGGGTTCCACGGGGCTATTTTGGGTTCCACGGGGCTATTTTGGGGGTCTGTGGAGGTATTTTGGAGAAAATGGGGCTATTTTAGGTCCCAATGGGGCTATTTTGGGTCCCAATGGGGCTATTTTGGGTTCCACGGGGCTATTTTGGGGGCTGGGGGGGGTATTTTGGGGGGAAATGGGGCTATTTTAGGTCCCAATGGGGCTATTTTGGGGTCCTGACCCCCTTTCCCCCTCCCCAGGCTCCCCCGTGAGGCTCCAGAGGGGGTTTCCCCTCTCCTGGGCCCCCCCCATTGCACCCCCCATGGCGGCCGCCCCCCCCCAAGACAGCGTCATTGTCCTGGATGATGAGGATGAGGGGCCCCCCCCGGCCCCCCCCACCCCTCCCGGGCCCTCGGGGACCCCCCCGGCGCCCCCCCACCCCACCCCCAGCAATGGGGACCCCCCGGGGACCCCCCCGAGCGGGGGGGGGAGCAAAGAGGGGGGGTACAAGGAGGAGAATGAGCGGCTCTTTGGAGAGGTAAGGGGGGGATGGGGGGGGGGGGGCTGGAGTTTTGGGGGGGGGGCACTTCCTTGGGGGGGGCATCTCCATCCCCTCTATGTCCTCTTTGTGGTCTATATCCCATCTCCATCCCCTCCATGTCCCCCCCCTGTGGTCCCTATCCCATCTCCATCCCATCTCCATCCCCTCCATGTCCCCCCTGTGGTCCACATCCCATCTCCATCCCCTCCATGTCCCCCTATGGTCCCCATCCCATCTCCATCCCATCTCCATCCCCTCCATGTCCCCATTGTGCTCCCCATCCCATCTCCATCCCCTCCATGTCCCCCCTGTGGTCCACATCCCATCTCCATCTCCTCCATGTCCCCATTGTGGTCCACATCCCATCTCCATCTCCTCCATGTCCCCCTATGGTCCCCATCCCATCTCCATCCCCTCCATGTCCCCCCCTGTGGTCCCCATCCCATCTCCATCCCCTCCATGTCCCCCCTGTGGTCCCCATCCCATCTCCATCCCCTCCACGTCCTCCTTGGGGTCTCCCTCTCCCCATTCATCACCTCTTACATCTGTGGTGGGGTCTCCATCTCCTCTCCACCCCCTCCATGTCCCCCCTGTGGTCCCCATCCCTTCTCCATCCCATCCCCATCCCCTCCCCATCCCCATCCCCTCCCCATCCCCTCCCCATCTCCATCCCCTCCCCATCCCCTCCCCATCCCGTCCCATCCCCATCCCCTCCCCACCTCCCCCCTCCCCACCTCCATCCCCTCCCCATCTCCATCCCATCCCCATCCCCTCCCCATCCCCTCCCCATCCCCTCCCCATCCCCATCCCCTCCCCATCTCCATCCCCTCCCCATCTCCATCCCCTCCCCATCCCCATCCCCTCCCCATCCCCTCCCCATCCCCATCCCCTCCCCATCTCCATCCCCTCCCCATCCCCTCCCCATCCCCATCCCCTCCCCATCCCCTCCCCATCCCCATCCCCATCCCCTCCCCATCCCCTCCCCATCCCCATCCCATCCCCATCTCCATCCCCTCCCCATCCCCATCCCCTCCCCATCCCCTCCCCATCCCCATCCCCTCCCCATCCCCATCCCCATCCCCTCCATGCCCCCATTGTCCTCCCCATCCCCTCTCCCCACACCCTCCCCTCACTCTCTCCCCCTCCCCACCACCACCACCACCTCCTCCTCCTCCTCCTCCTCAGTTCCTGGCTCTCTGCACCCCCCTCACCGCCGAGCACCCCGAGGTCCTCCCTTTCCTTTGCTCCCGGCACCAAAAAGCCGGCGCCGCCTTCCGCGCCTCGGCCGAGCTCCGCAACGTCCTGGCCCGCTGCCTGCGCCGCGTCCGCCGCCACCGCGCCAAGGTCTACGTCTACATCAACGAGCTCTGCACCACCCTCAAGGCGCATGCCCTGCGCCGAAAGCTCCCTTTGACCCCCGTCTCCAACCCCACGGCACGACCCGGTCCTCATCCCGCACCGGATCCGCCTCAACCACCTCAACCACCGTCACCACCGCCACCGCCGCCGTCATCATCATCGTCATCGTCGTCTCCCACCGGCTCCAAGCGCCAGATCCGCTACTTGGAGAACCTCCTCCGCGTGTACACGGGCGAGATCCGGCGCCTGCAGGAACGGGAGCTGGACCTGGCCGAGTTGGACAGCGAGGACTCGGCCTACCTCCAAGAGAGCCGCCTCAAGAGGAGGATGATGAGGATCTTCCAACGCCTGTGCGAGCTCAAGCGCTGCAGCAGCCTCACGGGCCGCGTCATGGAGCAGCGCATCCCCTACCGCGGCACCCGTTACCCGGAGGTCAACCGCCGCGTCGAGCGCTTCATCAACCGCCCCGACGTCTTCCCCGACTACAGCGACATCCTCAAGGTCATCCAGAAAGCCAACGGGCGCCATCGCCTCGGCTTGGGCAGGAAGCACATGGAGAGCATGGCGCAGGACGCCTTCCGCGAGGTGGGGAACCGCCTGCAGGAGAGGAGGCACCTCGACCTGGTCTATAACTTCGGGAGTCACCTCACGGATCAGTATCGGCCTGGTGAGGGGTTGGGGGGGGGGGGATGGAGAGCGTGGAAGGGATCGTAAGAGGCCAGTGGAGGTGAGGGAAGGGTGATGGAGAGCACAAGGGGGTGATGGAGAGCACAAGGGGGTGATGGAGAGCACAAGGGGGTGATGGAGAGCATGGAAGGGATCACAAGGGGGTGATGGAGAGCACAAGGAGCTGATGGAGAGCACAAGGGGGTGATGGAGAGCGCAAGGGAGTGATGGAGAGCATAGAAGGGAACTTAAAAAGCCAATGGAGGTGATGGGAGGGTGATGGAGAGCACAAGGGGGTGATGGAGAGCACAAGGGGGTGATGGAGAGCACAAGGGGGTGATGGAGACCATGGAAGGGAACTTAAAAAGCCAATGGAGGTGATGGAAGGGTGATGGAGAGCACAAGGGGGTGATGGAGAGCATGGAAGGGATCATAAGGGGGTGATGGAGAGCACAAGGGGGTGATGGAGAGCATGGAAGGGATCGTAAGGGGGTGATGGAGAGCACAAGGGCATGATGGAGCCCATAGAAAGTGATGGAGAGCACAATGGGATGATGGAGCCCATAGAGGATGGTGGAGCCCATAGAAAGTGATGGAGCCCATAGAGGATGATGGAGCTTATTGGGGATGATGGAGCTCGTAGAGGGTGATGGAGCTCATAGAGGGTGATGGAGCCCATAGAGAATGATGGAGCTCATAGAGGGTGATGGAGCTCATAGAGGGTGATGGAGCCCATAGAGCATGATGGAGCTTATAGAGGGTGATGGAGCTCATAGAAGGTGATAGAGCTCATAGAGGCTAATGGAGCCCATAGAGGGTGATGGAGCTCCTGGAAGGTGATGGAGCTCATAGAGGCTAATGGAGCCCATAGAGGGTGATGGAGCCCATAGAGGGTGATGGAGCTCCTGGAAGGTGATGGAGCCCACAGAGGGCCCATAGATCCCCATAGAGAACCACTGGAGCTCCAGGAGCTCCAACCCCATCCTTGGCAGCTCCTTTGGTGCCCATCACCCCTTTGTTTGACCCCCCCCCACCAGGCACGGATCCGGCTCTGATGGACCCGGAGCTGGCCAAGAGGCTGCGGCGGAACCGGACCGTGGCGCTGAGCCGCCTGGACCAGGTCATCTCCCACTATGCCCAGCTGCAGGATGAGAGCGAGGAGGAGGAGAGGGGCAGGAAGCGGCGCCGGGTGAGCAGCACCCATGGGGCAGGGTCATGGGCACCCATGGGGCAGGGTTATGGGCACCCATGGGGCAGGCTCATGGGCACCCATGGGGCAGGGTTATGGGCACCCATGTGGCAGGGTCATGGTCACCCATGGAGCAGGGTTATGGGCACCCATGGGGCAGGGTTATGGGCACCCATGGGGGATGGGCATGGTCACCCATGGGGCATGGTCATGGGCACCCCCATGGGCAGGGTTATGGGCACCCAGGGTTATGGGGGGGATGGGCATGCATGGTTATGGGCACCCATGGGGCAGGGTTATGGGCACCCATGGGGCATGGTTATGGGCACCCATGGGGCAGGGTTATGGGCACCCATGGGGCAGGGTTATGGGTACACATAGGGCATGGTTATGGGCACCCATGGGGCATGGGCATGGTCACCCATGGGGCAGGGTTATGGGTACACATAGGGCATGGTTATGGGTACACATAGGGCATGGTTATGGGCACCCATATGGCATGGTTATGGGCATATAGGGCATGGTTATGGGTACACATAGGGCATGGTTATGGGCACCCATGGGGCAGGGTTATGGGCACCCATGGGGCAGGGTTATGGGCACCCATGGGGCAGGGTTATGGGCACCCATGGGGCATGGGCATGGTCACCCATGGGGCATGGTCATGGGCACCCATGGGGCAGGGTTATGGGTACACATAGGGCATGGTTATGGGTACCAATGGGTTATGATTATGGGTACACATAGGGCATGGTTATGGGTACCCATATGGCATGGTTATGGGTACATATAGGGCATGGTTATGGGCACCCATGGGGCATGGTTATGGGTACCCATATGGCATGGTCATGGGCACCCATGGGGCATGGTCATGGGCACCCATGGGGCAGGGTTATGGGTACACATAGGGCATGGTTATAGGTACCAATGGGTTATGATTATGGGTACACATAGGGCATGGTTATGGGCGCCCATATGGCATGGTTATGGGTACACATAGGGCATGGTTATGGGTATACATAGGGCTTGGTTATAGGCACCCATAGGGCATGGTCATGGGCACCCATGGGGCAGGGTTATGGGTACACATAGGGCATGGTTATGGGTATACATAGGGCTTAGTTATAGGCACCCATAGGGCACGGTTATGGGCACCCATGGGGCAGGGTCATGGGCACCCATGGAGCAGGGTTATGGGTACACATAGGGCATGGTTATGGGCACCCATGGAGCAGGGTTATGGGCACCCATGGGGCAGGGTCATGGGCACCCATGGGGCAGGGTTATGGGCACCCATGGGGCAGGGTCATGGGCACCCATGGGGCAGGGTTATGGGCACCCATGGGGCAGGGTTATGGGCACCCATGGGGCAGGGTTATGGGCACCCATGGGGCAGGGTTATGGGTACACATAGGGCATGGTTATGGGTACACATAGGGCATGGTTATGGGCACCCATAGGGCATGGTTATGGGCACCCATGGGGCATGGGCATGGTCACCCATGGGGCATGGTCATGGGCACCCATGGGGCAGGGTCATGGGCACCCATGGGGCATGGTTATGGGGGGGTCACCCATAGGGACGTGGTTATGGGGGGGGACGGACAGGGTCCAATCTGAGCCCCAGTGTCCAACAGGGCACCCCAGGGAAGAGCCAGTCCAGGGAGGAAGAGGAAGAGGAGGAGACGGAGGAAGAGTCGGAGGAGGAAGAGGAAGAGGAGGAGGAGGAGGAGGAAGGGGACAGCTCCAATGGCTCCCATGGGAAGAGGGAGGAAGAGGACAAAGGGGACCCTATAGAGCCCAATGCCCCCCATGGAAGGGAGGATGAGGATGATGAAGGCACCACCTCCAAGCCCAGCATCCCCTATGGAAGCCCCAAAGGGGACCCTATAGAGCCCGATGCCCCCCATGGAAGGGAGGATGAGGATGATGAAGGTACCACCTCCAAGCCCAGCATCCCCTATGGAAGCCCCAAAGGGGACCCTATAGAGCCCGATGCCCCCCACGGAAGGGAGGATGAGGATGATGAAGGTACCACTTCCAAGCCCAGCATCCCCTATGGAAGCCCCAAAGGGGATGAAGGCCCCAGTGTCCCCTCTA
>NW_026914058.1:0-5043 GCF_034315485.1 Pezoporus occidentalis | reverse complement strand
ACCAGCTCAGCTTTCTGTGCTGATGTGTTGGGGGAGGAGGAATGCAGGGCTTTAGTGTCTCTTATGTTTGTTTAGCTCTATTATGTTAGGTCTGTAAAACAGTTGTAGTCAGCTTCCTGTGGATCTTGTTGGGTAAAAATAATGGTTCTGGTTTGAACTTTCACATCGGACCAATTTGCTCTGGTGAAGCCAGCCTGCCTGGGGAAAGCCACTGACTACTTTCTGTTCCGATTATTATGCATGTGAAGTATAAATAAGACTTTTTCCCAATTATTCAATAATTTTTTGTTTGAGGCTCTAGTCTTTTCTTGCTTCCAGTTTTATAGGATACTGTTTCTGTCTTAGCAGTGTGATGTTTGGTTTTAGAAGAATAGTTACTGCTGCTGCATCTCGTGATTGTCCTGGTGCTCTGCAGCCCATATTGCAGATATACGGGTAACAGGGATATCCGGCTGCAACCTGGTTTCTGAACATAAAAACTGGGCTCCACAGCTTTTCATCAGGAACATGTACCTGAATTTTCTTTCTGTAACGCAATTGCTGCATGTAATTTACTCAGTTACTTTATCAATGGGCACAGGCACTGAGGCATGCAAAGGAATTTATGGGTCAACATCTGTTTGCCAGTTTCTCAAATGAAAGGAAGGCGGGTTCCTGTCCACCTTAATGACATTGCTGACAAAGCAGCCAAAGAAGCTGTGGGTGGGGACCTTTCATTAATATTGCCTCATCAGTATCAGAGCTTGGATAATGAAGTTCCAAGTTATCAAACAGAGGATGGAAAATTACCTAGTCTTAGGAGCCGAGAAACATGATGAAGGATGGTGGGTTACACCAAACAGGCAAGTAACAGTTGCCCAACCTCTTATGAGAAGAAAACCACCAGGCAACACAAGGGGGAACAAAATCAATGACTGAGGCTTTAAAGCTCCAAGTTCTGAGTATGCAAATGACTGGAATTATAAAAGTGTTATAAAGAAGTGTGAACCTCGTTTATGATGCTAAGAGGCCCCCCACCTGGAACAACAAAGGCAATTACTACTGGCAAGTGGACTTTACAGAACTGCCACAGCGTTACAGGCTCAGACATATTTATGTGTGTGTGTGTGTGTGTGTGTGTGTCTTAGTTTTTCTGAATGACTTTAACGGTAACATATGTATTATCATTACAAATTATACACACTAATATAAATGCTTTTAAGCCCGGTGGGCCCTGACACCTTCTCATCTCCTCTGACACCAGCAGCTCCTGCACACAGACGGCTCCTGCGTTGCACCCACACCAATCTGTTTCAAGCCAACACTAAAACAGGATTGCAAAGTCAAAGAACACGTACCTGGATGCGCAGGGCAGCCACGGGAGATGCAGCCTCCTGAGAGAGGGGTCTCTTCTGCAAGGCTCTCCCTCCTTAAAGAGCCCACGCTCACCGTGGGGGCCCCGTCACAACGGGCAAATCCACAGCGACCGCCACGGCTTGGTGATGGCGGCAGCATCGTGCCCATGGCCACTGGGCACCCAGGGGTTGGGACTGGGTGAGCTTTAAGGTCCCTTCCACCCCAAACCAGGCTGTGACTGCGTGACTGCAAAACACGATCCCCATTTGGCTGCAGAAGAGCTCTCAGCACCGAGTCAGGCCCAGGATCAGGGGCAGACATTTGTGCAGAACATCCTGTCTCTGCTGCTGGCCTCGGCAGAGGCCCCTGCAGCCCCCTGAGGGCAGGTCAGGCCTGGAGAACAGCCAGGATCGAGGGCAGCACCGCCACCTCCTCTGAAGGAAGCCCAAGGGCTGAGGCTCTGCAGTCTCTCCTTTCCTTTCCCTGCACCACCCTTGGCTTTCAGCCCCACAGCAGAGCCCTTCTGCAGCCGCTTCTCAGCTCTCGTTGCTCGCTGGCAGCTTCCCGAGGCAGTTGTGCCTCTGCCGGAGCCAGAGCAACGGCCCAGCCCGTGCTGCGCTGTGTGGGGCGCTCCGATGGCACCATCGAGTGAGTGCAGGGCTCGGCAGCGCTGGCAGGAGCAGAGCTGTGGGGCCTGACCCTGCTCCCGGGGCAGACGCGGGTGAGCTCCAGCCCTCGACAGGATCCTCCGCCTGCACCGCCGCCATGACAGCGGGCGGCGCGGGGGGATGACGTCAGAGCCGGCGCCACGGAGGGGACGGCGGGAAGGGGCCGGGAGCGCCGAGACTGGAAGGGGGGGGGGGGATGTGGAAAGGAAAACGTGGGATGGGAGCGGGATGGGAGCGGGATGGGAACGGGATGGGAGCGGGATGGGAACGGGATGGGAGCGGGATGGGAGCGGGATGGGAGCGGGATGGGAGAGGGATGGTGATGCGCGGATAAACTCCACAACTCGTTAAAAGTTGTAAAGTAGGTATGCTTTTATTCAGCGCTGAGACGCACGGGGATAATTCCTCAAAGTCATGCGTACCTCAGTGTTGTTTCCCTCTACATTTATCCTCTAAAGTTATACATATTCATAAGGTTGCACAATACGCCTATACATATTCATGTCCTATCCCCGCTTCGTATTATAATGAGCCAGAAGGTCCTCTGCGCCTGCGCATCGCCTCCTCTGGTCATGGGCAGGGGTCTCAAGATGAAGTAACTGAGTCTTCCTCCTGTGGGTAGGGGTCTTCAAGATGAAGTAAATGAGTCTTCCTCTCCTTGCACTTTTCACCTTTCAGTCTTCACATATGGCCTTAGGGTTTGGCCCGGTATCCCAGCCATAAACCATCTGCCTCCCATCCCTCCCATCCCGCTCCCATCCCGCTCCCATCCCGCTCCCATCCCGCTCCCATCCCGCTCCCATCGCGCTCCCATCGCGCTCCCATCCCACGTTTTCCTTTCCACATCCCCCCCCCCCCCCCAGTCTCGGCGCTCCCGGCCCCTTCCCGCCGTCCCCTCCGTGGCGCCGGCTCTGACGTCATCCCCCCGCGCCGCCCGCTGTCATGGCGGCGGTGCAGGCGGAGGATCCTGTCGAGGGCTGGAGCTCACCCGCGTCTGCCCCGGGAGCAGGGTCAGGCCCCACAGCTCTGCTCCTGCCAGCGCTGCCGAGCCCTGCACTCACTCGATGGTGCCATCGGAGCGCCCCACACAGCGCAGCACGGGCTGGGCCGTTGCTCTGGCTCCGGCAGAGGCACAACTGCCTCGGGAAGCTGCCAGCGAGCAACGAGAGCTGAGAAGCGGCTGCAGAAGGGCTCTGCTGTGGGGCTGAAAGCCAAGGGTGGTGCAGGGGAAGGAAAGGAAAGGAAGGGAAGGGAAAGGAAAGAAAAGGAAAGGAAGGGAAAGGAAAGGGAAGGAAAGGAAAGGAGAGACTGCAGAGCCTCAGCCCTTGGGCTTCCTTCAGAGGAGGTGGCGGTGCTGCCCTCGATCCTGGCTGTTCTCCAGGCCTGACCTGCCCTCAGGGGGCTGCAGGGGCCTCTGCCGAGGCCAGCAGCAGAGACAGGATGTTCTGCACAAATGTCTGCCCCTGATCCTGGGCCTGACTCGGTGCTGAGAGCTCTTCTGCAGCCAAATGGGGATCGTGTTTTGCAGTCACGCAGTCACAGCCTGGTTTGGGGTGGAAGGGACCTTAAAGCTCACCCAGTCCCAACCCCTGGGTGCCCAGTGGCCATGGGCACGATGCTGCCGCCATCACCAAGCCGTGGCGGTCGCTGTGGATTTGCCCGTTGTGACGGGGCCCCCACGGTGAGCGTGGGCTCTTTAAGGAGCGAGAGCCTTGCAGAAGAGACCCCTCTCTCAGGAGGCTGCATCTCCCGTGGCTGCCCTGCGCATCCAGGTACGTGTTCTTTGACTTTGCAATCCTGTTTTAGTGTTGGCTTGAAACACATTGTGGGTGCAACGCAGGAGCCGTCTGTGTGCAGGAGCTGCTGGTGTCAGAGGAGATGAGAAGGTGTCAGGGCCCACCGGGCTTAAAAGCATTTATATTAGTGTGTATAATTTGTAATGATAATACATATGTTACCGTTAAAGTCATTCAGAAAAACTAAGACACACACACACACACACATAAATATGTCTGAGCCTGTAACGCTGTGGCAGTTCTGTAAAGTCCACTTGCCAGTAGTCTTGTGGACAATTGCCTTTGTTGTTCCAGGTGGGGGGCCTCTTAGCATCGTAAACGAGGTTCACACTTCTTTATAACACTTTTATAATTCCAGTCATTTGCATACTCAGAACTTGGAGCTTTAAAGCCTCAGTCATTGATTTTGTTCCCCCTTGTGTTGCCTGCTGGTTTTCTTCTCATAAGAGGTTGGGCAACTATTACTTGCCTGTTTGGTAAGTGGGTTTGGTAACCCACCATCCTTCATCGTGTTTCTCGGCTCCTAAGACTAGGTAATTTTCCATCCTCTGTTTGATAACTTGGAACTTCATTATCCAAGCTCTGATACTGATGAGGCAATATTAATGAAAGGTCCCCACCCACAGCTTCTTTGGCTGCTTTGTCAGCAATGTGATTACCGATATTCACTGGAGTGTTATCAAACTGATGTGCCTTAAAAGCAAATTTTGACTTTCTGACAATCTCAGAAGTCTCAGTAGCACCACCAGCTCAGCTTTCTGTGCTGATGTGTTGGGGGAGGAGGAATGCAGGGCTTTAGTGTCTCTTATGTTTGGTTTAGCTCTATTATGTTATGGTCTGTAAACAGTTGTGAGTCAGCTCTCCTGCTTCTGGATCTGTTGTCAAAACCACTGCTGGTTCTAAAGGTTTGATACTTTCAACTCTACATCCTCTTGTCATAGAAGCGCAGCCTGCCTGGGGAAAGCCACTGACTACTTTTCTGTTCCAGAATGGTTATTAGCATGTGAAGTACAAATACAGACCATTTTTGTCCCAATGTATTCAATACATTTTTCTGTTCGAGGCTCTAGTTCTTTTCTTGCTTCCAGTTTTATAGGATACTGTTTCTGTCTTAGCAGTGTGATGTTTGGTTTTAGAAGAATAGTTACTGCTGCTGCATCTCGTGATTGTCCTGGTGCTCTGGCAGCCCATATTTGCAGATATACCCGCTTCCTCTGGGATATCCGGCTCAGTACCTGGTTTCT
>NW_026914057.1:0-13552 GCF_034315485.1 Pezoporus occidentalis | reverse complement strand
CAGCACACAGTCATCTTTGCAACGGAGTCACCATCTGTGCTGTCTCTCCTAGCTTTCAAACCTAAAAGTGCATTTGAATGCAAGCTCTCCAGAGCCTGCTCTCGGCTGCCCAGCAGCATAGTGAGTAGAGCACCAATGTTTGGGTTCTGCTCCCACAGTAGAAGAGCCAGGAGGGAAAGCTGGCACTCGGATTCTTCAGCACACAGTCAGCTTTACAACAGTGCCTCCATCATTGCTGTCACTGCTCACTTTCATACCTGAGAGTTTCAATGAAACCTCTCGGAAGCCTGCACTTTGCTGCCCAGCAGCACTCTGAGTAGAGCATGAACTTTTGGCCTCTGCTCCCACAGCAGAAGAGCCAGGATGAAAAGCTGGTGCTGGCATTCTTCAGCACACAGTCAGCTTTGCAACGGTGCCTCCATCATTGCTTTCACTGCTCACTTTCATACCTGAAAGAGTTTGAATGAAACCTCTTCGAAGCCTGCACTCTGCTGCCCAGCAACGCAGGGCGTAGATGCAGAAGGTTTGGCTTCTGTTCTCACAGCCGAAGAGGCAGGAGGGAAAGGTGGTGCTAGTGATCTTCAGAACAGAGTCAGCTTTGCAACACTATGTCCATCCTTACTCTCAGGGCTCACTTTCCTACGTGAGTTTGCATTTGAATGCTACCTCTCAGGAGCTTGCTGTCTGCTGCCCAGCAGCACACTGAGTAGAGCACGAACTTTTGGCCTCTGTTCCCACAGCCGAAGAGCCAGGAGGGAAAGCTGGGGCTGGGAATCTTCAGCACACAGTCAGCTTTGCAACGGAGTCACCATCTGTGCTCTCTGAGCTTTCAAACCTAAAAGTGCATTTGAATGCAGCAGCACTGAGTAGAGCACCAACGTTTGGGTTCTGCTCCCACAGTAGAAGAGCCAGGAGGGAAAGCTGGGGCTGGGAATCTTCAGCACACAGTCAGCTTTGCAACGGAGTCACCATCTGTGCTCTCTGAGCTTTCAAACCTAAAAGTGCATTTGAATGCAAGCTCTCCAGAGCCTGCTCTCGGCTGCCCAGCAGCATTGGAGCACCAACGTTTGGGTTCTGCTCCCACAGTAGAAGAGCCAGGAGGGAAAGATCGTGCTGGGCCTCTTCAGCACACAGTCAGCTTTACAAGGGTGTCAGCATCATGCCTGTTCACTGCTCACTTTCATAAGTAAAAGTCTATTTGAATTGTACCTCTCCGGAGCTTGCTCTAGGGGACCCAGGAGCACAGCGAGGAGGGCACGAACGTTTGCCCTCTGTTCCCACAGCCGAAGACGAATGAAAAAAGCTGGTGCTGGGCCTCTTCAGCACCCAGCTTTGCAACGGTGCCTCCATCATTGCAGTTTCTCTTCGGTTTAATGCCTAAAAGACAATTTGAATAAAAACTGGAGGTCACTCTCAGCTGCCCAGCAGCACAGTGAGTAGAGCACCAACGTTTGGCCTCTGCTCCCACATTAGAAGAGAAAAAAGGGAAAGCTGGTGCTGGGATTCTTCAGCACACAGTCAGCTTTACAACGGTGCCTCCATCATTGCTGTCTCTGCTCACTTTCATACCTGAAAGAGAGTTTGAATGAATCCTCTCGGAAGCCTGCCCTCTGCTGCCCAGCAGCACTCTGAGGAGATCATGAACTTCTGGCCTCTGCTCCCACAGCAGAAGAGCCAGGAGAGAAAGCTGCTTCTGGCAATCTTCAGCACATAGTCAGCTTTGCAACTTTGTCCCCAGCAGTGCTGTGGCTCCTCGGTTTCATAGCTAAAAGTTCATTTGAGTCATACCTCTCCGGATGGTGTCTAAGCTGCCCAGCAGCACCGTGAGTAGAGCACAAACTTTTGGCCTCTGCTCACACAGCCGAAGAGCCAGGAGTGAAAGCTTGTGCTACTAATCTTCAGCACACAGTCAGCTTTGCAAAGGTGCCTCCATTACTGGTGTCACTGCCCACTTTCAACAGGAAAAACCTCTGAATGCATTCGCTCCAGAGCCTGCTCTCGCCTGCGCAGCAGCACAGTGAGTAGAGCATGAACTTTTGGCCTCTGCTCCCACAGCAGAAGAGCCAGGAGGGAAAGCTGGTGCTGGCATTCTTCAGCACACAGTCAGCTTTGCAACGGTTCCTCCATCATTGCTTTCACTGCTCACTTTCATACCTGAGAGAGAGTTGAATGAAACCTCTCCGAAGCCTGCACTCTGCTGCCCAGCAACGCAGGGCGTAGATGCAGAAGGTTTGACTTCTGTTCTCACAGCCGAAGAGGCAGGAGGGAAAGGTGGTGCTAGTGATCTTCAGAACAGAGTCAGCTTTGCAACACTATGTCCATCCTTACTCTCAGGGCTCACTTTCCTACGTGAGTTTGCATTTGAATGCTACCTCTCAGGAGCTTGCTGTCTGCTGCCCAGCAGCACACTGAGTAGAGCACGAACTTTTGGCCTCTGTTCTCCCAGCCGAAGAGCCAGGATTGAAAGCTGGGGCTGGGAATCTTCAGCACACAGTCAGCTTTGCAACGGAGTCACCATCTGTGCTGTCTCTCCTAGCTTTCAAACCTAAAAGTGCATTTGAATGCAAGCTCTCCAGAGCCTGCTCTCGGCTGCCCAGCAGCATAGTGAGTAGAGCACCAATGTTTGGGTTCTGCTCCCACAGTAGAAGAGCCAGGAGGGAAAGCTGGCACTCGGATTCTTCAGCACACAGTCAGCTTTACAACAGTGCCTCCATCATTGCTGTCACTGCTCACTTTCATACCTGAGAGTTTCAATGAAACCTCTCGGAAGCCTGCACTTTGCTGCCCAGCAGCACTCTGAGTAGAGCATGAACTTTTGGCCTCTGCTCCCACAGCAGAAGAGCCAGGATGAAAAGCTGGTGCTGGCATTCTTCAGCACAAAGTCAGCTTTGCAACGGTGCCTCCATCATTGCTTTCACTGCTCACTTTCATACCTGAAAGAGTTTGAATGAAACCTCTTCGAAGCCTGCACTCTGCTGCCCAGCCATGCAGGGCGTAGATGCAGAAGGTTTGGCTTCTGTTCTCACAGCCGAAGAGGCAGGAGGGAAAGGTGGTGCTAGTGATCTTCAGAACAGAGTCAGCTTTGCAACACTATGTCCATCCTTACTCTCAGGGCTCACTTTCCTACGTGAGTTTGCATTTGAATGCTACCTCTCAGGAGCTTGCTGTCTGCTGCCCAGCAGCACACTGAGTAGAGCACGAACTTTTGGCCTCTGTTCTGCCAGCCGAAGAGCCAGGAGGGAAAGCTGGGGCTGGGAATCTTCAGCACACAGTCAGCTTTGCAACGGAGTCACCATCTGTGCTCTCTGAGCTTTCAAACCTAAAAGTGCATTTGAATGCAAGCTCTCCAGAGCCTGCTCTCGGCTGCCCAGCAGCATAGTGAGTGGAGCACCAACGTTTGGGTTCTGCTCCCACAGTAGAAGAGCCAGGAGGGAAAGATCGTGCTGGGCCTCTTCAGCACACAGTCAGCTTTACAAGGGTGTCAGCATCATGCCTGTTCACTGCTCACTTTCATAAGTAAAAGTCTATTTGAATTGTACCTCTCCGGAGCTTGCTCTAGGGGACCCAGGAGCACAGCGAGGAGGGCACGAACGTTTGCCCTCTGTTCCCACAGCCGAAGACGAATGAAAAAAGCTGGTGCTGGGCCTCTTCAGCACCCAGCTTTGCAACGGTGCCTCCATCATTGCAGTTTCTCCTCGGTTTAATGCCTAAAAGACAATTTGAATAAAAACTGGAGGTCACTCTCAGCTGCCCAGCAGCACAGTGAGTAGAGCACGAACGTTTGGCCTCTGCTCCCACATTAGAAGAGAAAAAAGGGAAAGCTGGTGCTGGGATTCTTCAGCACACAGTCAACTTTACAACGGTGCCTCCATCATTGCTGTCTCTGCTCACTTTCATACCTGAAAGAGAGTTTGAATGAATCCTCTCGGAAGCCTGCCCTCTGCTGCCCAGCAGCACTCTGAGGAGATCATGAACGTCTGGCCTCTGCTCCCACAGCAGAAGAGCCAGGAGAGAAAGCTGCTTCTGGCAATCTTCAGCACATAGTCAGCTTTGCAACTTTGTCACCAGCAGTGCTGTGGCTCCTCGGTTTCATAGCTAAAAGTTCATTTGAGTCGTACCTCTCCGGATGGTGTCTAAGCTGCCCAGCAGCACAGTGAGTAGAGCACAAACGTTTGGCCTCTGCTCACACAGCCGAAGAGCCAGGAGTGAAAGCTTGTGCTACTAATCTTCAGCACACAGTCAGCTTTGCAAAGGTGCCTCCATTACTGGTGTCACTGCCCACTTTCAACAGGAAAAACCTCTGAATGCATTCGCTCCAGAGCCTGCTCTCGCCTGCGCAGCAGCACAGTGAGTAGAGCATGAACTTTTGGCCTCTGCTCCCACAGCAGAAGAGCCAGGAGGGAAAGCTGGTGCTGGCATTCTTCAGCACACAGTCAGCTTTGCAACGGTGCCTCCATCATTGCTTTCACTGCTCACTTTCATACCTGAAAGAGAGTTTGAATGAAACCTCTCCGAAGCCTGCACTCTGCTGCCCAGCAACGCAGGGCGTAGATGCAGAAGGTTTGGCTTCTGTTCTCACAGCCGAAGAGGCAGGAGGGAAAGGTGGTGCTAGTGATCTTCAGAACAGAGTCAGCTTTGCAACACTATGTCCATCCTTACTCTCAGGGCTCACTTTCCTACGTGAGTTTGCATTTGAATGCTACCTCTCAGGAGCTTGCTGTCTGCTGCCCAGCAGCACACTGAGTAGAGCACGAACTTTTGGCCTCTGTTCTCCCAGCCGAAGAGCCAGGATTGAAAGCTGGGGCTGGGAATCTTCAGCACACAGTCATCTTTGCAACGGAGTCACCATCTGTGCTGTCTCTCCTAGCTTTCAAACCTAAAAGTGCATTTGAATGCAAGCTCTCCAGAGCCTGCTCTCGGCTGCCCAGCAGCATAGTGAGTAGAGCACCAATGTTTGGGTTCTGCTCCCACAGTAGAAGAGCCAGGAGGGAAAGCTGGCACTCGGATTCTTCAGCACACAGTCAGCTTTACAACAGTGCCTCCATCATTGCTGTCACTGCTCACTTTCATACCTGAGAGTTTCAATGAAACCTCTCGGAAGCCTGCACTTTGCTGCCCAGCAGCACTCTGAGTAGAGCATGAACTTTTGGCCTCTGCTCCCACAGCAGAAGAGCCAGGATGAAAAGCTGGTGCTGGCATTCTTCAGCACACAGTCAGCTTTGCAACAGTGCCTCCATCATTGCTTTCACTGCTCACTTTCATACCTGAAAGAGTTTGAATGAAACCTCTTCGAAGCCTGCACTCTGCTGCCCAGCAACGCAGGGCGTAGATGCAGAAGGTTTGGCTTCTGTTCTCACAGCCGAAGAGGCAGGAGGGAAAGGTGGTGCTAGTGATCTTCAGAACAGAGTCAGCTTTGCAACACTATGTCCATCCTTACTCTCAGGGCTCACTTTCCTACGTGAGTTTGCATTTGAATGCTACCTCTCAGGAGCTTGCTGTCTGCTGCCCAGCAGCACACTGAGTAGAGCACGAACTTTTGGCCTCTTTTCTCCCAGCCGAAGAGCCAGGAGGGAAAGCTGGGGCTGGGAATCTTCAGCACACAGTCAGCTTTGCAACGGAGTCAGCATCTGTGCTGTCTCTCCTAGCTTTCAAACCTAAAAGTGCATTTGAATGCAAGCTCTCCAGAGCCTGCTCTCGGCTGCCCAGCAGCATAGTGAGTAGAGCACCAATGTTTGGGTTCTGCTCCCACAGTAGAAGAGCCAGGAGGGAAAGCTGGCACTCGGATTCTTCAGCACACAGTCAGCTTTACAACAGTGCCTCCATCATTGCTTTCACTGCTCACTTTCATACCTGAAAGAGTTTGAATGAAACCTCTTCGAAGCCTGCACTCTGCTGCCCAGCAACGCAGGGCGTAGATGCAGAAGGTTTGGCTTCTGTTCTCACAGCCGAAGAGGCAGGAGGGAAAGGTGGTGCTAGTGATCTTCAGAACAGAGTCAGCTTTGCAACACTATGTCCATCCTTACTCTCAGGGCTCACTTTCATACGTGAGTTTGCATTTGAATGCTACCTCTCAGGAGCTTGCTATCTGCTGCCCAGCAGCACACTGAGTAGAGCACGAACTTTTGGCCTCTGTTCTGCCAGCCGAAGAGCCAGGAGGGAAAGCTGGGGCTGGGAATCTTCAGCACACAGTCAGCTTTGCAACGGAGTCACCATCTGTGCTCTCTGAGCTTTCAAACCTAAAAGTGCATTTGAATGCAAGCTCTCCAGAGCCTGCTCTCGGCTGCCCAGCAGCATAGTGAGTGGAGCACCAACGTTTGGGTTCTGCTCCCACAGTAGAAGAGCCAGGAGGGAAAGATCGTGCTGGGCCTCTTCAGCACACAGTCAGCTTTACAAGGGTGTCAGCATCATGCCTGTTCACTGCTCACTTTCATAAGTAAAAGTCTATTTGAATTGTACCTCTCCGGAGCTTGCTCTAGGGGACCCAGGAGCACAGCGAGGAGGGCACGAACGTTTGCCCTCTGTTCCCACAGCCGAAGACGAATGAAAAAAGCTGGTGCTGGGCCTCTTCAGCACCCAGCTTTGCAACGGTGCCTCCATCATTGCAGTTTCTCCTCGGTTTAATGCCTAAAAGACAATTTGAATAAAAACTGGAGGTCACTCTCAGCTGCCCAGCAGCACAGTGAGTAGAGCACGAACGTTTGGCCTCTGCTCCCACATTAGAAGAGAAAAAAGGGAAAGCTGGTGCTGGGATTCTTCAGCACACAGTCAGCTTTACAACGGTGCCTCCATCATTGCTGTCTCTGCTCACTTTCATACCTGAAAGAGAGTTTGAATGAATCCTCTCGGAAGCCTGCCCTCTGCTGCCCAGCAGCACTCTGAGGAGATCATGAACTTCTGGCCTCTGCTCCCACAGCAGAAGAGCCAGGAGAGAAAGCTGCTTCTGGCAATCTTCAGCACATAGTCAGCTTTGCAACTTTGTCACCAGCAGTGCTGTGGCTCCTCGGTTTCATAGCTAAAAGTTCATTTGAGTCGTACCTCTCCGGATGGTGTCTAAGCTGCCCAGCAGCACAGTGAGTAGAGCACAAACGTTTGGCCTCTGCTCACACAGCCGAAGAGCCAGGAGTGAAAGCTTGTGCTACTAATCTTCAGCACACAGTCAGCTTTGCAAAGGTGCCTCCATTACTGGTGTCACTGCCCACTTTCAACAGTAAAAACCTCTGAATGCATTCGCTCCAGAGCCTGCTCTCGCCTGCGCAGCAGCACAGTGAGTAGAGCATGAACTTTTGGCCTCTGCTCCCACAGCAGAAGAGCCAGGAGGGAAAGCTGGTGCTGGCATTCTTCAGCACACAGTCAGCTTTGCAACGGTGCCTCCATCATTGCTTTCACTGCTCACTTTCATACCTGAAAGAGAGTTTGAATGAAACCTCTCCGAAGCCTGCACTCTGCTGCCCAGCAACGCAGGGCGTAGATGCAGAAGGTTTGGCTTCTGTTCTCACAGCCGAAGAGGCAGGAGGGAAAGGTGGTGCTAGTGATCTTCAGAACAGAGTCAGCTTTGCAACACTATGTCCATCCTTACTCTCAGGGCTCACTTTCCTACGTGAGTTTGCATTTGAATGCTACCTCTCAGGAGCTTGCTGTCTGCTGCCCAGCAGCACACTGAGTAGAGCACGAACTTTTGGCCTCTGTTCTCACAGCCGAAGAGCCAGGAGGGAAAGCTGGGGCTGGGAATCTTCAGCACACAGTCAGCTTTGCAACGGAGTCACCATCTGTGCTGTCTCTCCTAGCTTTCAAACCTAAAAGTGCATTTGAATGCAAGCTCTCCAGAGCCTGCTCTCGGCTGCCCAGCAGCATAGTGAGTAGAGCACCAATGTTTGGGTTCTGCTCCCACAGTAGAAGAGCCAGGAGGGAAAGCTGGCACTCGGATTCTTCAGCACACAGTCAGCTTTACAACAGTGCCTCCATCATTGCTGTCACTGCTCACTTTCATACCTGAGAGTTTCAATGAAACCTCTCGGAAGCCTGCACTTTGCTGCCCAGCAGCACTCTGAGTAGAGCATGAACTTTTGGCCTCTGCTCCCACAGCAGAAGAGCCAGGATGAAAAGCTGGTGCTGGCATTCTTCAGCACACAGTCAGCTTTGCAACGGTGCCTCCATCATTGCTTTCACTGCTCACTTTCATACCTGAAAGAGTTTGAATGAAACCTCTTCGAAGCCTGCACTCTGCTGCCCAGCAACGCAGGGCGTAGATGCAGAAGGTTTGGCTTCTGTTCTCACAGCCGAAGAGGCAGGAGGGAAAGGTGGTGCTAGTGATCTTCAGAACAGAGTCAGCTTTGCAACACTATGTCCATCCTTACTCTCAGGGCTCACTTTCCTACGTGAGTTTGCATTTGAATGCTACCTCTCAGGAGCTTGCTGTCTGCTGCCCAGCAGCACACTGAGTAGAGCACGAACTTTTGGCCTCTGTTCCCACAGCCGAAGAGCCAGGAGGGAAAGCTGGGGCTGGGAATCTTCAGCACACAGTCAGCTTTGCAACGGAGTCACCATCTGTGCTCTCTGAGCTTTCAAACCTAAAAGTGCATTTGAATGCAAGCTCTCCAGAGCCTGCTCTCGGCTGCCCAGCAGCATAGTGAGTGGAGCACCAACGTTTGGGTTCTGCTCCCACAGTAGAAGAGCCAGGAGGGAAAGATCGTGCTGGGCCTCTTCAGCACACAGTCAGCTTTACAAGGGTGTCAGCATCATGCCTGTTCACTGCTCACTTTCATAAGTAAAAGTCTATTTGAATTGTACCTCTCCGGAGCTTGCTCTAGGGGACCCAGGAGCACAGCGAGGAGGGCACGAACGTTTGCCCTCTGTTCCCACAGCCGAAGACGAATGAAAAAAGCTGGTGCTGGGCCTCTTCAGCACCCAGCTTTGCAACGGTGCCTCCATCATTGCAGTTTCTCTTCGGTTTAATGCCTAAAAGACAATTTGAATAAAAACTGGAGGTCACTCTCAGCTGCCCAGCAGCACAGTGAGTAGAGCACGAACGTTTGGCCTCTGCTCCCACATTAGAAGAGAAAAAAGGGAAAGCTGGTGCTGGGATTCTTCAGCACACAGTCAGCTTTACAACGGTGCCTCCATCATTGCTGTCTCTGCTCACTTTCATACCTGAAAGAGAGTTTGAATGAATCCTCTCGGAAGCCTGCCCTCTGCTGCCCAGCAGCACTCTGAGGAGATCATGAACTTCTGGCCTCTGCTCCCACAGCAGAAGAGCCAGGAGAGAAAGCTGCTTCTGGCAATCTTCAGCACATAGTCAGCTTTGCAACTTTGTCCCCAGCAGTGCTGTGGCTCCTCGGTTTCATAGCTAAAAGTTCATTTGAGTCGTACCTCTCCGGATGGTGTCTAAGCTGCCCAGCAGCACCGTGAGTAGAGCACAAACTTTTGGCCTCTGCTCACACAGCCGAAGAGCCAGGAGTGAAAGCTTGTGCTACTAATCTTCAGCACACAGTCAGCTTTGCAAAGGTGCCTCCATTACTGGTGTCACTGCCCACTTTCAACAGGAAAAACCTCTGCATGCATTCGCTCCAGAGCCTGCTCTCGCCTGCGCAGCAGCACAGTGAGTAGAGCATGAACTTTTGGCCTCTGCTCCCACAGCAGAAGAGCCAGGAGGGAAAGCTGGTGCTGGCATTCTTCAGCACACAGTCAGCTTTGCAACGGTGCCTCCATCATTGCTTTCACTGCTCACTTTCATACCTGAAAGAGAGTTTGAATGAAACCTCTCCGAAGCCTGCACTCTGCTGCCCAGCAACGCAGGGCGTAGATGCAGAAGGTTTGGCTTCTGTTCTCACAGCCGAAGAGGCAGGAGGGAAAGGTGGTGCTAGTGATCTTCAGAACAGAGTCAGCTTTGCAACACTATGTCCATCCTTACTCTCAGGGCTCACTTTCCTACGTGAGTTTGCATTTGAATGCTACCTCTCAGGAGCTTGCTGTCTGCTGCCCAGCAGCACACTGAGTAGAGCACGAACTTTTGGCCTCTGTTCTCCCAGCCGAAGAGCCAGGAGGGAAAGCTGGGGCTGGGAATCTTCAGCACACAGTCAGCTTTGCAACGGAGTCACCATCTGTGCTCTCTGAGCTTTCAAACCTAAAAGTGCATTTGAATGCAAGCTCTCCAGAGCCTGCTCTCGGCTGCCCAGCAGCATAGTGAGTGGAGCACCAACGTTTGGGTTCTGCTCCCACAGTAGAAGAGCCAGGAGGGAAAGATCGTGCTGGGCCTCTTCAGCACACAGTCAGCTTTACAAGGGTGTCAGCATCATGCCTGTTCACTGCTCACTTTCATAAGTAAAAGTCTATTTGAATTGTACCTCTCCGGAGCTTGCTCTAGGGGACCCAGGAGCACAGCGAGGAGGGCACGAACGTTTGCCCTCTGTTCCCACAGCCGAAGACGAATGAAAAAAGCTGGTGCTGGGCCTCTTCAGCACCCAGCTTTGCAACGGTGCCTCCATCATTGCAGTTTCTCCTCGGTTTAATGCCTAAAAGACAATTTGAATAAAAACTGGAGGTCACTCTCAGCTGCCCAGCAGCACAGTGAGTAGAGCACCAACGTTTGGCCTCTGCTCCCACATTAGAAGAGAAAAAAGGGAAAGCTGGTGCTGGGATTCTTCAGCACACAGTCAGCTTTACAACGGTGCCTCCATCATTGCTGTCTCTGCTCACTTTCATACCTGAAAGAGAGTTTGAATGAATCCTCTCGGAAGCCTGCCCTCTGCTGCCCAGCAGCACTCTGAGGAGATCATGAACTTCTGGCCTCTGCTCCCACAGCAGAAGAGCCAGGAGAGAAAGCTGCTTCTGGCAATCTTCAGCACATAGTCAGCTTTGCAACTTTGTCCCCAGCAGTGCTGTGGCTCCTCGGTTTCATAGCTAAAAGTTCATTTGAGTCGTACCTCTCCGGATGGTGTCTAAGCTGCCCAGCAGCACCGTGAGTAGAGCACAAACTTTTGGCCTCTGCTCACACAGCCGAAGAGCCAGGAGTGAAAGCTTGTGCTACTAATCTTCAGCACACAGTCAGCTTTGCAAAGGTGCCTCCATTACTGGTGTCACTGCCCACTTTCAACAGGAAAAACCTCTGAATGCATTCGCTCCAGAGCCTGCTCTCGCCTGCGCAGCAGCACAGTGAGTAGAGCATGAACATTTGGCCTCTGCTCCCACAGCAGAAGAGCCAGGAGGGAAAGCTGGTGCTGGCATTCTTCAGCACACAGTCAGCTTTGCAACGGTGCCTCCATCATTGCTTTCACTGCTCACTTTCATACCTGAAAGAGAGTTTGAATGAAACCTCTCCGAAGCCTGCACTCTGCTGCCCAGCAACGCAGGGCGTAGATGCAGAAGGTTTGGCTTCTGTTCTCACAGCCGAAGAGGCAGGAGGGAAAGGTGGTGCTAGTGATCTTCAGAACAGAGTCAGCTTTGCAACACTATGTCCATCCTTACTCTCAGGGCTCACTTTCCTACGTGAGTTTGCATTTGAATGCTACCTCTCAGGAGCTTGCTGTCTGCTGCCCAGCAGCACACTGAGTAGAGCACGAACTTTTGGCCTCTGTTCTCCCAGCCCAAGAGCCAGGAGGGAAAGCTGGGGCTGGGAATCTTCAGCACACAGTCAGCTTTGCAACGGAGTCACCATCTGTGCTGTCTCTCCTAGCTTTCAAACCTAAAAGTGCATTTGAATGCAAGCTCTCCAGAGCCTGCTCTCGGCTGCCCAGCAGCATAGTGAGTAGAGCACCAATGTTTGGGTTCTGCTCCCACAGTAGAAGAGCCAGGAGGGAAAGCTGGCACTCGGATTCTTCAGCACACAGTCAGCTTTACAACAGTGCCTCCATCATTGCTGTCACTGCTCACTTTCATACCTGAGAGTTTCAATGAAACCTCTCGGAAGCCTGCACTTTGCTGCCCAGCAGCACTCTGAGTAGAGCATGAACTTTTGGCCTCTGCTCCCACAGCAGAAGAGCCAGGATGAAAAGCTGGTGCTGGCATTCTTCAGCACGCAGTCAGCTTTGCAACGGTGCCTCCATCATTGCTTTCACTGCTCACTTTCATACCTGAAAGAGTTTGAATGAAACCTCTTCGAAGCCTGCACTCTGCTGCCCAGCAACGCAGGGCGTAGATGCAGAAGGTTTGGCTTCTGTTCTCACAGCCGAAGAGGCAGGAGGGAAAGGTGGTGCTAGTGATCTTCAGAACAGAGTCAGCTTTGCAACACTATGTCCATCCTTACTCTCAGGGCTCACTTTCCTACGTGAGTTTGCATTTGAATGCTACCTCTCAGGAGCTTGCTGTCTGCTGCCCAGCAGCACACTGAGTAGAGCACGAACTTTTGGCCTCTGTTCTCCCAGCCGAAGAGCCAGGAGGGAAAGCTGGGGCTGGGAATCTTCAGCACACAGTCAGCTTTGCAACGGAGTCACCATCTGTGCTCTCTGAGCTTTCAAACCTAAAAGTGCATTTGAATGCAAGCTCTCCAGAGCCTGCTCTCGGCTGCCCAGCAGCATAGTGAGTGGAGCACCAACGTTTGGGTTCTGCTCCCACAGTAGAAGAGCCAGGAGGGAAAGATCGTGCTGGGCCTCTTCAGCACACAGTCAGCTTTACAAGGGTGTCAGCATCATGCCTGTTCACTGCTCACTTTCATAAGTAAAAGTCTATTTGAATTGTACCTCTCCGGAGCTTGCTCTAGGGGACCCAGGAGCACAGCGAGGAGGGCACGAACGTTTGCCCTCTGTTCCCACAGCCGAAGACGAATGAAAAAAGCTGGTGCTGGGCCTCTTCAGCACCCAGCTTTGCAACGGTGCCTCCATCATTGCAGTTTCTCCTCGGTTTAATGCCTAAAAGACAATTTGAATAAAAACTGGAGGTCACTCTCAGCTGCCCAGCAGCACAGTGAGTAGAGCACGAACGTTTGGCCTCTGCTCCCACATTAGAAGAGAAAAAAGGGAAAGCTGGTGCTGGGATTCTTCAGCACACAGTCAGCTTTACAACGGTGCCTCCATCATTGCTGTCTCTGCTCACTTTCATACCTGAAAGAGAGTTTGAATGAATCCTCTCGGAAGCCTGCCCTCTGCTGCCCAGCAGCACTCTGAGGAGATCATGAACTTCTGGCCTCTGCTCCCACAGCAGAAGAGCCAGGAGAGAAAGCTGCTTCTGGCAATCTTCAGCGCGTAGTCAGCTTTGCAACTTTGTCACCAGCAGTGCTGTGGCTCCTCGGTTTCATAGCTAAAAGTTCATTTGAGTCGTACCTCTCCGGATGGTGTCTAAGCTGCCCAGCAGCACAGTGAGTAGAGCACAAACGTTTGGCCTCTGCTCACACAGCCGAAGAGCCAGGAGTGAAAGCTTGTGCTACTAATCTTCAGCACACAGTCAGCTTTGCAAAGGTGCCTCCATTACTGGTGTCACTGCCCACTTTCAACAGGAAAAACCTCTGAATGCATTCGCTCCAGAGCCTGCTCTCGCCTGCGCAGCAGCACAGTGAGTAGAGCATGAACATTTGGCCTCTGCTCCCACAGCAGAAGAGCCAGGAGGGAACGCTTGTGCTGGCATT
>NW_026914056.1:0-6734 GCF_034315485.1 Pezoporus occidentalis | reverse complement strand
CACCAACTTTTGTGTTCTGCTCCCACAGTAGAAGAGCCAGGAGGGAAAGATCGTGCTGGGCCTCTTCAGCACACAGTCAGCTTTACAAGGGTGTCAGCATCATGCCTGTTCACTGCTCACTTTCATAAGTAAAAGTCTATTTGAATTGTACCTCTCCGGGGCTTGCTCTAGGGGCTTTGCTGCCTCCATCAATGCAGTTTCTCCTCGGTTTAATGCCTAAAAGACAATTTGAATAAAAACTGGAGGTCACTCTCAGCTGCCCAGCAGCACAGTGAGTAGAGCACGAACGTTTGGCCTCTGCTCCCACATTAGAAGAGAAAAAAGGGAAAGCTGGTGCTGGGATTCTTCAGCACACAGTCAGCTTTACAACGGTGCCTCCATCATTGCTGTCTCTGCTCACTTTCATACCTGAAAGAGAGTTTGAATGAATCCTCTTGGAAGCCTGCCCTCTGCTGCCCAGCAGCACTCTGAGGAGATCATGAACGTCTGGCCTCTGCTCCCACAGCAGAAGAGCCAGGAGAGAAAGCTGCTTCTGGCAATCTTCAGCACATAGTCAGCTTTGCAACTTTGTCATCAGCAGTGCTGTGGCTCCTCGGTTTCATAGCTAAAAGTTCATTTGAGTCGTACCTCTCCGGATGGTGTCTAAGCTGCCCAGCAGCACAGTGAGTAGAGCAGAAACGTTTGGCCTCTGCTCACACAGCCGAAGAGCCAGGAGTGAAAGCTTGTGCTACTAATCTTCAGCACACAGTCAGCTTTGCAAAGGTGCCTCCATTACTGGTGTCACTGCCCACTTTCAACAGGAAAAACCTCTGAATGCATTCGCTCCAGAGCCTGCTCTCGGCTGCGCAGCAGCACTCTGAGTAGAGCATGAACTTTTGGCCTCTGCTCCCACAGCAGAAGAGCCGGGAGGGAAAGCTGGTGCTGGCATTCTTCAGCACACAGTCAGCTTTGCAACGGTGCCTCCATCATTGCTTTCACTGCTCACTTTCATACCTGAAAGAGAGTTTGAATGAAACCTCTTCGAAGCCTGCACTCTGCTGCCCAGCAACGCAGGGCGTAGATGCAGAAGGTTTGGCTTCTGTTCTCACAGCCAAAGAGGCAGGAGGGAAAGGTGGTGCTAGTGATCTTCAGAACAGAGTCAGCTTTGCAACACTATGTCCATCCTTACTCTCAGGGCTCACTTTCCTACGTGAGTTTGCATTTGAATGCTACCTCTCAGGAGCTTGCTGTCTGCTGCCCAGCAGCACACTGAGTAGAGCACAAACTTTTGGCCTCTGTTCTCCCAGCCGAAGAGCCAGGAGGGAAAGCTGGGGCTGGGAATCTTCAGCACACAGTCAGCTTTGCAACGGAGTCACCATCTGTGCTGTCTCTCCTAGCTTTCAAACCTAAAAGTGCATTTGAATGCAAGATCTCCAGAGCCTGCTCTCGGCTGCCCAGCAGCATAGTGAGTAGAGCACCAATGTTTGGGTTCTGCTCCCACAGTAGAAGAGCCAGGAGGGAAAGCTGGCACTCGGATTCTTCAGCACACAGTCAGCTTTACAACAGTGCCTCCGTCATTGCTGTCACTGCTCACTTTCATACCTGAGAGTTTCAATGAAACCTCTCGGAAGCCTGCACTTTGCTGCCCAGCAGCACTCTGAGTAGAGCATGAACTTTTGGCCTCTGCTCCCACAGCAGAAGAGCCAGGATGAAAAGCTGGTGCTGGCATTCTTCAGCACAAAGTCAGCTTTGCAACGGTGCCTCCATCATTGCTTTCACTGCTCACTTTCATACCTGAAAGAGAGTTTGAATGAAACCTCTTCGAAGCCTGCACTCTGCTGCCCAGCAACGCAGTGCGTAGATGCAGAAGGTTTGGCTTCTGTTCTCACAGCCGAAGAGGCAGGAGGGAAAGGTGGTGCTAGTGATCTTCAGAACAGAGTCAGCTTTGCAACACTATGTCCATCCTTACTCTCAGGGCTCACTTTCCTACGTGAGTTTGCATTTGAATGCTACCTCTCAGGAGCTTGCTGTCTGCTGCCCAGCAGCACACTGAGTAGAGCACAAACTTTTGGCCTCTGTTCTCACAGCCGAAGAGCCAGGAGGGAAAGCTGGGGCTGGGAATCTTCAGCACACAGTCAGCTTTGCAACGGAGTCACCATCTGTGCTCTCTGAGCTTTCAAACCTAAAAGTGCATTTGAATGCAAGATCTCCAGAGCCTGCTCTCGGCTGCCCAGCAGCATAGTGAGTAGAGCACCAACTTTTGTGTTCTGCTCCCACAGTAGAAGAGCCAGGAGGGAAAGATCGTGCTGGGCCTCTTCAGCACACAGTCAGCTTTACAAGGGTGTCAGCATCATGCCTGTTCACTGCTCACTTTCATAAGTAAAAGTCTATTTGAATTGTACCTCTCCGGGGCTTGCTCTAGGGGACCCAGGAGCACAGCGAGGAGGGCACGAACGTTTGCCCTCTGTTCCCACAGCCGAAGACGAATGAAAAAAGCTGGTGCTGGGCCTCTTCAGCACCCAGCTTTGCAACGGTGCCTCCATCAATGCAGTTTCTCCTCGGTTTAATGCCTAAAAGACAATTTGAATAAAAACTGGAGGTCACTCTCAGCTGCCCAGCAGCACAGTGAGTAGAGCACGAACGTTTGGCCTCTGCTCCCACATTAGAAGAGAAAAAGGGAAAGCTGGTGCTGGGATTCTTCAGCGCACAGTCAGCTTTACAACGGTGCCTCCATCATTGCTGTCTCTGCTCACTTTCATACCTGAAAGAGAGTTTGAATGAATCCTCTTGGAAGCCTGCCCTCTGCTGCCCAGCAGCACTCTGAGGAGATCATGAACGTCTGGCCTCTGCTCCCACAGCAGAAGAGCCAGGAGAGAAAGCTGCTTCTGGCAATCTTCAGCACATAGTCAGCTTTGCAACTTTGTCATCAGCAGTGCTGTGGCTCCTCGGTTTCATAGCTAAAAGTTCATTTGAGTCGTACCTCTCCGGATGGTGTCTAAGCTGCCCAGCAGCACAGTGAGTAGAGCAGAAACGTTTGGCCTCTGCTCACACAGCCGAAGAGCCAGGAGTGAAAGCTTGTGCTACTAATCTTCAGCACACAGTCAGCTTTGCAAAGGTGCCTCCATTACTGGTGTCACTGCCCACTTTCAACAGGAAAAACCTCTGAATGCATTCGCTCCAGAGCCTGCTCTCGGCTGCGCAGCAGCACTCTGAGTAGAGCATGAACTTTTGGCCTCTGCTCCCACAGCAGAAGAGCCGGGAGGGAAAGCTGGTGCTGGCATTCTTCAGCACACAGTCAGCTTTGCAACGGTGCCTCCATCATTGCTTTCACTGCTCACTTTCATACCTGAAAGAGAGTTTGAATGAAACCTCTTCGAAGCCTGCACTCTGCTGCCCAGCAACGCAGGGCGTAGATGCAGAAGGTTTGGCTTCTGTTCTCACAGCCAAAGAGGCAGGAGGGAAAGGTGGTGCTAGTGATCTTCAGAACAGAGTCAGCTTTGCAACACTATGTCCATCCTTACTCTCAGGGCTCACTTTCCTACGTGAGTTTGCATTTGAATGCTACCTCTCAGGAGCTTGCTGTCTGCTGCCCAGCAGCACACTGAGTAGAGCACAAACTTTTGGCCTCTGTTCTCCCAGCCGAAGAGCCAGGAGGGAAAGCTGGGGCTGGGAATCTTCAGCACACAGTCAGCTTTGCAACGGAGTCACCATCTGTGCTGTCTCTCCTAGCTTTCAAACCTAAAAGTGCATTTGAATGCAAGATCTCCAGAGCCTGCTCTCGGCTGCCCAGCAGCATAGTGAGTAGAGCACCAATGTTTGGGTTCTGCTCCCACAGTAGAAGAGCCAGGAGGGAAAGCTGGCACTCGGATTCTTCAGCACACAGTCAGCTTTACAACAGTGCCTCCGTCATTGCTGTCACTGCTCACTTTCATACCTGAGAGTTTCAATGAAACCTCTCGGAAGCCTGCACTTTGCTGCCCAGCAGCACTCTGAGTAGAGCATGAACTTTTGGCCTCTGCTCCCACAGCAGAAGAGCCAGGATGAAAAGCTGGTGCTGGCATTCTTCAGCACAAAGTCAGCTTTGCAACGGTGCCTCCATCATTGCTTTCACTGCTCACTTTCATACCTGAAAGAGAGTTTGAATGAAACCTCTTCGAAGCCTGCACTCTGCTGCCCAGCAACGCAGTGCGTAGATGCAGAAGGTTTGGCTTCTGTTCTCACAGCCGAAGAGGCAGGAGGGAAAGGTGGTGCTAGTGATCTTCAGAACAGAGTCAGCTTTGCAACACTATGTCCATCCTTACTCTCAGGGCTCACTTTCCTACGTGAGTTTGCATTTGAATGCTACCTCTCAGGAGCTTGCTGTCTGCTGCCCAGCAGCACACTGAGTAGAGCACAAACTTTTGGCCTCTGTTCTCACAGCCGAAGAGCCAGGAGGGAAAGCTGGGGCTGGGAATCTTCAGCACACAGTCAGCTTTGCAACGGAGTCACCATCTGTGCTCTCTGAGCTTTCAAACCTAAAAGTGCATTTGAATGCAAGATCTCCAGAGCCTGCTCTCGGCTGCCCAGCAGCATAGTGAGTAGAGCACCAACTTTTGTGTTCTGCTCCCACAGTAGAAGAGCCAGGAGGGAAAGATCGTGCTGGGCCTCTTCAGCACACAGTCAGCTTTACAAGGGTGTCAGCATCATGCCTGTTCACTGCTCACTTTCATAAGTAAAAGTCTATTTGAATTGTACCTCTCCGGGGCTTGCTCTAGGGGACCCAGGAGCACAGCGAGGAGGGCACGAACGTTTGCCCTCTGTTCCCACAGCCGAAGACGAATGAAAAAAGCTGGTGCTGGGCCTCTTCAGCACCCAGCTTTGCAACGGTGCCTCCATCAATGCAGTTTCTCCTCGGTTTAATGCCTAAAAGACAATTTGAATAAAAACTGGAGGTCACTCTCAGCTGCCCAGCAGCACAGTGAGTAGAGCACGAACGTTTGGCCTCTGCTCCCACATTAGAAGAGAAAAAAGGGAAAGCTGGTGCTGGGATTCTTCAGCACACAGTCAGCTTTACAACGGTGCCTCCATCATTGCTGTCTCTGCTCACTTTCATACCTGAAAGAGAGTTTGAATGAATCCTCTTGGAAGCCTGCCCTCTGCTGCCCAGCAGCACTCTGAGGAGATCATGAACGTCTGGCCTCTGCTCCCACAGCAGAAGAGCCAGGAGAGAAAGCTGCTTCTGGCAATCTTCAGCACATAGTCAGCTTTGCAACTTTGTCATCAGCAGTGCTGTGGCTCCTCGGTTTCATAGCTAAAAGTTCATTTGAGTCGTACCTCTCCGGATGGTGTCTAAGCTGCCCAGCAGCACAGTGAGTAGAGCAGAAACGTTTGGCCTCTGCTCACACAGCCGAAGAGCCAGGAGTGAAAGCTTGTGCTACTAATCTTCAGCACACAGTCAGCTTTGCAAAGGTGCCTCCATTACTGGTGTCACTGCCCACTTTCAACAGGAAAAACCTCTGAATGCATTCGCTCCAGAGCCTGCTCTCGGCTGCGCAGCAGCACTCTGAGTAGAGCATGAACTTTTGGCCTCTGCTCCCACAGCAGAAGAGCCGGGAGGGAAAGCTGGTGCTGGCATTCTTCAGCACACAGTCAGCTTTGCAACGGTGCCTCCATCATTGCTTTCACTGCTCACTTTCATACCTGAAAGAGAGTTTGAATGAAACCTCTTCGAAGCCTGCACTCTGCTGCCCAGCAACGCAGGGCGTAGATGCAGAAGGTTTGGCTTCTGTTCTCACAGCCAAAGAGGCAGGAGGGAAAGGTGGTGCTAGTGATCTTCAGAACAGAGTCAGCTTTGCAACACTATGTCCATCCTTACTCTCAGGGCTCACTTTCCTACGTGAGTTTGCATTTGAATGCTACCTCTCAGGAGCTTGCTGTCTGCTGCCCAGCAGCACACTGAGTAGAGCACAAACTTTTGGCCTCTGTTCTCACAGCCGAAGAGCCAGGAGGGAAAGCTGGGGCTGGGAATCTTCAGCACACAGTCAGCTTTGCAACGGAGTCACCATCTGTGCTGTCTCTCCTAGCTTTCAAACCTAAAAGTGCATTTGAATGCAAGATCTCCAGAGCCTGCTCTCGGCTGCCCAGCAGCATAGTGAGTAGAGCACCAATGTTTGGGTTCTGCTCCCACAGTAGAAGAGCCAGGAGGGAGGAGGGAAAGCTGGCACTCGGATTCTTCAGCACACAGTCAGCTTTACAACAGTGCCTCCGTCATTGCTGTCAATCGTGCTGGGCCTCTTCAGCACACAGTCAGCTTTACAAGGGTGTCAGCATCATGCCTGTTCACTGCTCACTTTCATAAGTAAAAGTCTATTTGAATTGTACCTCTCCGGGGCTTGCTCTAGGGGACCCAGGAGCACAGCGAGGAGGGCACGAACGTTTGCCCTCTGTTCCCACAGCCGAAGACGAATGAAAAAAGCTGGTGCTGGGCCTCTTCAGCACCCAGCTTTGCAACGGTGCCTCCATCAATGCAGTTTCTCCTCGGTTTAATGCCTAAAAGACAATTTGAATAAAAACTGGAGGTCACTCTCAGCTGCCCAGCAGCACAGTGAGTAGAGCACGAACGTTTGGCCTCTGCTCCCACATTAGAAGAGAAAAAAGGGAAAGCTGGTGCTGGGATTCTTCAGCACACAGTCAGCTTTACAACGGTGCCTCCATCATTGCTGTCTCTGCTCACTTTCATACCTGAAAGAGAGTTTGAATGAATCCTCTTGGAAGCC
>NW_026914055.1:0-7390 GCF_034315485.1 Pezoporus occidentalis | reverse complement strand
AGGAGTCATAAGGAGTCGAGTCTATAGAGGAGTCATAGAGGAGTCATAGAGGAGTCATAGAGGAGTCATAGAGGAGTCATAGAGGAGTCATAGAGGAGTCATAGAGGAGTCATAGAGGAGTCATAGAGGAGTCATAGAGGAGTCATAGAGGAGTCATAGAGGAGTCATAGAGGAGTCATAGAGGAGTCATAGAGGAGTCATAGAGGAGTCATAGAGGAGTCATAGAGGAGTCATAGAGGAGTCATAGAGGAGTCATAGAGGAGTCATAGAGGAGTCATAGAGGAGTCATAGAGGAGTCATAGAGGAGTCATAGAGGAGTCATAGAGGAGTCATAGAGGAGTCATAGAGGAGTCATAGAGGAGTCATAGAGGAGTCATAGAGGAGTCATAGAGGAGTCATAGAGGAGTCATAGAGGAGTCATAGAGGAGTCATAGAGGAGTCATAGAGGAGTCATAGAGGAGTCATAGAGGAGTCATAGAGGAGTCATAGAGGAGTCATAGAGGAGTCATAGAGGAGTCATAGAGGAGTCATAGAGGAGTCATAGAGGAGTCATAGAGGAGTCATAGAGGAGTCATAGAGGAGTCATAGAGGAGTCATAGAGGAGTCATAGAGGAGTCATAGAGGAGTCATAGAGGAGTCATAGAGGAGTCATAGAGGAGTCAGAGGAGTCATAGAGGAGTCATAGAGGAGTCATAGAGGAGTCATACTGTCATAGAGGAGTCATAGAGGATTCATAGAGGAGTCATAGAGGAGTCATAGAGGAGTCATAGAGGAGTCATAGAGGAGTCATAGAGGAGTCATAGAGGAGTCATAGAGGAGTCATAGAGGAGTCATAGAGGAGTCATAGAGGAGTCATAGAGGAGTCATAGAGGAGTCATAGAGGAGTCATAGAGGAGTCATAGAGGAGTCATAGAGGAGTCATAGAGGAGTCATAGAGGAGTCATAGAGGAGTCATAGATAGAGGAGTCATAGAGGAGTCATAGAGGAGTCATAGAGGAGTCATAGAGGAGTCATAGAGGAGTCATAGAGGAGTCATAGAGAGAGTCATAGAGGAGTCATAGAGGAGTCATAGAGGAGTCATAGAGGAGTCATAGAGGAGTCATAGAGGAGTCATAGAGGAGTCATAGAGGAGTCATAGAGGATAGAGGAGTCATAGAGGAGTCATAGAGGAGTCATAGAGGAGTCATAGAGGAGTCATAGAGGAGTCATAGAGGAGTCATAGAGGAGTCATAGAGGAGTCATAGAGGAGTCATAGAGGAGTCATAGAGGAGTCATAGAGGAGTCATAGAGGAGTCATAGAGGAGTCATAGAGGAGTCATAGAGGAGTCATAGAGGAGTCATAGAGGAGTCATAGAGGAGTCATAGAGGAGTCATAGAGGAGTCATAGAGGAGTCATAGAGGAGTCATAGAGGAGTCATAGAGGAGTCATAGAGGAGTCATAGAGGAGTCATAGAGGAGTCATAGAGGAGTCATAGAGGAGTCATAGAGGAGTCATAGAGGAGTCATAGAGGAGTCATAGGAGAGTCATACTGTCATAGAGGAGTCATACTGTCATAGAGGAGTCATAGAGGAGTCATACTGTCATAGAGGAGTCATATAGGAGTCATAGAGGAGTCATAGAGGAGTCATAGAGGAGTCATACTGTCATAGAGGAGTCATAGAGGAGTCAGAGGAGTCATAGAGGAGTCATAGAGGAGTCATAGAGGAGTCATAGAGGAGTCATACTGTCATAGAGGAGTCATAGAGGAGTCATAGAGGAGTCATAGAGGAGTCATAGAGGAGTCATAGAGGAGTCATAGAGGAGTCATAGAGGAGTCATAGAGGAGTCATAGAGGAGTCATAGAGGAGTCATAGAGGAGTCATAGAGGAGTCATAGAGGAGTCATAGAGGAGTCATAGAGGAGTCATAGAGGAGTCATAGAGGAGTCATAGAGGAGTCATAGAGGAGTCATAGAGGAGTCATAGAGGAGTCATAGAGGAGTCATAGAGGAGTCATAGAGGAGTCATAGAGGAGTCATAGAGGAGTCATAAGGGAGTCATAGAGGAGTCATAGAGGAGTCATAGAGGAGTCATAGAGGAGTCATAGAGGAGTCATAGAGGAGTCATAGAGGAGTCATAGAGGAGTCATAGAGGAGTCATAGAGGAGTCATAGAGGAGTCATAGAGGAGTCATAGAGGAGTCATAGAGGAGTCATAGAGGAGTCATAGAGGAGTCATAGAGGAGTCATAGAGGAGTCATAGAGGAGTCATAGAGGAGTCATAGAGGAGTCATAGAGGAGTCAGAGGAGTCATAGAGGAGTCATAGAGGAGTCATAGAGGAGTCATAGAGGAGTCATAGAGGAGTCATAGAGGAGTCATAGAGGAGTCATAGAGGAGTCATAGAGGAGTCATAGAGGAGTCATAGAGGAGTCATAGAGGAGTCATAGAGGAGTCATAGAGGAGTCATAGAGGAGTCATAGAGGTCATAGAGGAGTCATAGAGGAGTCATAGAGGAGTCATAGAGGAGTCATAGAGGAGTCATAGAGGAGTCATAGAGGAGTCATAGAGGAGTCATAGAGGAGTCATAGAGGAGTCATAGAGGAGTCATAGTCAGAGGAGTCATAGAGGAGTCATAGAGGAGTCATAGAGGAGTCATAGAGGAGTCATAGAGGAGTCATAGAGGAGTCATAGAGGAGTCATAGAGGAGTCATAGAGGAGTCATAGAGGAGTCATAGAGGAGTCATAGAGGAGTCATACTGTCATAGAGGAGTCATAGAGGAGTCATAGAGGAGTCATAGAGGTCATAGAGGAGTCATAGAGGATAGAGGAGTCATAGAGGAGTCATAGAGGAGTCATAGAGGAGTCATAGAGGAGTCATAGAGGAGTCATAGAGGAGTCATAGAGGAGTCATAGAGGAGTCATAGAGGAGTCATAGAGGAGTCATAGAGGAGTCATAGAGGAGTCATAGAGGAGTCATAGAGGAGTCATAGAGGAGTCATAGAGGAGTCATAGAGGAGTCATAGAGGAGTCATATATAGAGGAGTCATAGAGGAGTCATAGAGGAGTCATAGAGGAGTCATAGAGGAGTCATAGAGGAGTCATAGAGGAGTCATAGAGGAGTCATAGAGTCATAGAGGAGTCATAGAGGAGTCATAGAGGAGTCATAGAGGAGTCATAGAGGAGTCATAGAGGAGTCATAGAGGAGTCATAGAGGAGTCATAGAGGAGTCATAGAGGAGTCATAGAGGAGTCATAGAGGAGTCATAGAGGAGTCATAGAGGAGTCATAGAGGAGTCATAGAGGAGTCATAGAGGAGTCATAGAGGAGTCATAGAGGAGTCATAGAGGAGTCATAGAGGAGTCATAGAGGAGTCATAGAGGAGTCATAGAGGAGTCATAGAGGAGTCATAGAGTCATAGAGGAGTCATAGATGAGTCATAGAGGAGTCATAGAGGAGTCATAGAGGAGTCATAGAGGAGTCATAGAGGAGTCATAGAGGAGTCATAGAGGAGTCATAGAGGAGTCATAGAGGAGTCATAGAGGAGTCATAGAGGAGTCATAGAGGAGTCATAGAGGAGTCATAGAGGAGTCATAGAGGAGTCATAGAGGAGTCATAGAGGAGTCATAGAGGAGTCATAGAGGAGTCATAGAGGAGTCATAGAGGAGTCATAGAGGAGTCATAGAGGAGTCATAGAGGAGTCATAGAGGAGTCATAGAGGATAGAGGAGTCATAGAGGAGTCATAGAGGAGTCATAGAGGAGTCATAGAGTCATAGAGGAGTCATAGAGGAGTCATAGAGGAGTCATAGAGGAGTCATAGAGGAGTCATAGAGGAGTCATAGAGGAGTCATAGAGGAGTCATAGAGGAGTCATAGAGGAGTCATAGAGGAGTCATAGAGGAGTCATAGAGGAGTCATAGAGGAGTCATAGAGGAGTCATAGAGGAGTCATAGAGGAGTCATAGAGGAGTCATAGATAGAGGAGTCATAGAGGAGTCATAGAGGAGTCATAGTCATAGAGGAGTCATAGAGGAGTCATAGAGGAGTCATAGAGGAGTCATAGAGGAGTCATAGAGGAGTCATAGAGGAGTCATAGAGGAGTCATAGAGGAGTCATAGAGGAGTCATAGAGGAGTCATAGAGGAGTCATAGAGGAGTCATAGAGGAGTCATAGAGGAGTCATAGAGGAGTCATAGAGGAGTCATAGAGGAGTCATAGAGGAGTCATAGAGGAGTCATAGAGGAGTCATAGAGGAGTCATAGAGGAGTCATAGAGGAGTCATAGAGGAGTCATAGTCATAGAGGAGTCATAGAGGAGTCATAGAGGAGTCATAGAGGAGTCATAGAGGAGTCATAGAGGAGTCATAGAGGAGTCATAGAGGAGTCATAGAGGAGTCATAGATAGAGGAGTCATAGAGGAGTCATAGAGGAGTCATAGAGGAGTCATAGAGGAGTCATAGAGGAGTCATAGAGGAGTCATAGAGGAGTCATAGAGGAGTCATAGAGGAGTCATAGAGGAGTCATAGAGGAGTCATAGAGGAGTCATAGAGGAGTCATAGAGGAGTCATAGAGGAGTCATAGAGGAGTCATAGAGGAGTCATAGAGGAGTCATAGAGGAGTCATAGAGGAGTCATAGAGGAGTCATAGAGGAGTCATAGAGGAGTCATAGAGGAGTCATAGAGTCAGTCATAGTCATAGGAGTCATAGAGGAGTCATAGAGGAGTCATAGAGGAGTCATAGAGGAGTCATAGAGGAGTCATAGAGGAGTCATAGAGGAGTCATAGAGGAGTCATAGAGGAGTCATAGAGGAGTCATAGAGGAGTCATAGAGGAGTCATAGAGGAGTCATAGAGGAGTCATAGAGGAGTCATAGAGGAGTCATAGAGGAGTCATAGAGGAGTCATAGAGGAGTCATAGAGGAGTCATAGAGGAGTCATAGAGGAGTCATAGAGGAGTCATAGAGGAGTCATAGAGGAGTCATAGAGGAGTCATAGAGGAGTCATAGAGGAGTCATAGAGGAGTCATAGAGTCATAGAGGAGTCATAGAGGAGTCATAGAGGAGTCATAGAGGAGTCATAGAGGAGTCATAGAGGAGTCATAGAGGAGTCATAGAGGAGTCATAGAGGAGTCATAGAGGAGTCATAGAGGAGTCATAGAGGAGTCATAGAGGAGTCATAGAGGAGTCATAGTCATAGAGGAGTCATAGAGGAGTCATAGAGGAGTCATAGAGGAGTCATAGAGGAGTCATAGAGGAGTCATAGAGGAGTCATAGAGGAGTCATAGAGGAGTCATAGAGGAGTCATAGAGGAGTCATAGAGGAGTCATAGAGGAGTCATAGAGGAGTCATAGAGGAGTCATAGAGGAGTCATAGAGGAGTCATAGAGGAGTCATAGAGGAGTCATAGAGGAGTCATAGAGGAGTCATAGAGGAGTCATAGAGGAGTCATAGAGGAGTCATAGAGGAGTCATAGAGGAGTCATAGAGGAGTCATAGAGGAGTCATAGAGGAGTCATAGAGGAGTCATAGAGGAAGAGGAGTCATAGAGGAGTCATAGAGGAGTCATAGAGGAGTCATAGAGGAGTCATAGAGGAGTCATAGAGGAGTCATAGAGGAGTCATAGAGGAGTCATAGAGGAGTCATAGAGGAGTCATAGAGGAGTCATAGAGGAGTCATAGAGGAGTCATAGAGGAGTCATAGAGGAGTCATAGAGGAGTCATAGAGGAGTCATAGAGGAGTCATAGAGGAGTCATAGAGGAGTCATAGAGGAGTCATAGAGGAGTCATAGAGGAGTCATAGAGGAGTCATAGAGGAGTCATAGAGGAGTCATAGAGGAGTCATAGAGGAGTCATAGAGGAGTCATAGAGGAGTCATAGAGGAGTCATAGAGGAGTCATAGAGGAGTCATAGAGGAGTCATAGAGGAGTCATAGAGGAGTCATAGAGGAGTCATAGAGGAGTCATAGAGGAGTCATAGAGGAGTCATAGAGGAGTCATAGAGGAGTCATAGAGGAGTCATAGAGGAGTCATAGAGGAGTCATAGAGGAGTCATAGAGGAGTTAGAGGAGTCATAGAGGAGTCATAGAGGAGTCATAGAGGAGTCATAGAGGAGTCATAGAGGAGTCATAGAGGAGTCATAGAGGAGTCATAGAGGAGTCATAGAGGAGTCATAGAGGAGTCATAGAGGAGTCATAGAGGAGTCATAGAGGAGTCATAGAGGAGTCATAGAGGAGTCATAGAGGAGTCATAGAGGAGTCATAGAGGAGTCATAGAGGAGTCATAGAGGAGTCATAGAGGAGTCATAGAGGAGTCATAGAGGAGTCATAGAGGAGTCATAGAGGAGTCATAGAGGAGTCATAGAGGAGTCATAGAGGAGTCATAGAGGAGTCATAGAGGAGTCATAGAGGAGTCATAGAGGAGTCATAGAGGAGTCATAGAGGAGTCATAGAGGAGTCATAGAGGAGTCATAGAGTCATAGAGGAGTCATAGAGGAGTCATAGAGGAGTCATAGAGGAGTCATAGAGGAGTCATAGAGGAGTCATAGAGGAGTCATAGAGGAGTCATAGAGTCATAGAGGAGTCATAGAGGAGTCATAGAGGAGTCATACTGTCATAGAGGAGTCATAGAGGAGTCATAGAGGAGTCATAGAGGAGTCATAGAGGAGTCATAGAGGAGTCATAGAGGAGTCATAGAGGAGTCATAGAGGAGTCATAGAGGAGTCATAGAGGAGTCATAGAGGAGTCATAGAGGAGTCATAGAGTAGTCATGGAGAGTATTCATAGAGTAGTCATAGAGTAGTCATAGAGTAGAGTAGTCATAGAGTAGTCATAGAGGAGTCATACTGTCATAGAGGAGTCATAGAGGAGTCATAGAGGAGTCATAGAGGAGTCATAGAGGAGTCATAGAGGAGTCACAGAGGAGTCATAGAGGAGTCATACTGTCATAGAGGAGTCATAGAGGAGTCATAGAGGAGTCATAGAGGAGTCATACAGGAGTCATAGAGGAGTCATAGAGGAGTCATAGAGGAGTCATAGAGGAGTCATAGAGGAGTCATAGAGGAGTCATAGAAGAGTCATAGAGGAGTCATAGAGGAGTCATAGAGGAGTCATAGAGGAGTCATACTGTCATAAAAAAATTCATAGAGGAGTCATAGAGTAGTCATAGAGGAGTCATAGAGGAGTCATAGAGGAGTCATAGAGGAGTCATAGAGGAGTCATAGAGGAGTCATACTGTCATAGAGGAGTCATAGAGGAGTCATAGAGGAGTCATAGAGGAGTCATACTGTCATAGAGGAGTCATAGAGAAGTCATAGAGGAGTCATAGAGGAGTCATAAAGGAGTCATAGAGGAGTCATAGAGGAGTCATAGAGGAGTCATAGAGGAGTCATAGAGGAGTCATACTACTGTCATAGAGGTGTCATATAGAGG
>NW_026914054.1:0-25265 GCF_034315485.1 Pezoporus occidentalis | reverse complement strand
CATAGAGGAGTCTGTCATAGAGGAGTCATAGAGGAGTCATAGAGGAGTCATAGAGGAGTCATAGAGGAGTCATAGAGGAGTCATAGAGGAGTCATAGAGGAGTCATAGAGGAGTCATAGAGGAGTCATAGAGGAGTCATAGAGGAGTCATAGAGGAGTCATAGAGGAGTCCTAGAGGAGTCATAGAGGAGTCATAGAGGAGTCATAGAGTCATAGAGGAGTCATAGAGGAGTCATAGAGGAGTCATAGAGGAGTCATAGAGGAGTCATACTGTCATAGAGGAGTCATAGAGGAGTCATACTGTCATAGAGGAGTCATAGAGGAGTCATACTGTCATAGAGGAGTCATAGAGGAGTCATATAGAGGAGTCATAGAGGAGTCATAGATAGAGGAGTCATAGAGGAGTCATACTGTCATAGAGGAGTCATAGAGGAGTCATAGAGGAGTCATAGAGGAGTCATAGAGGAGTCATAGAGGAGTCATAGAGGAGTCATAGAGGAGTCATAGAGGAGTCATAGAGGAGTCATAGAGGAGTCATAGAGGAGTCATAGAGGAGTCATACTGTCATAGAGGAGTCATAGAGGAGTCATAGAGGAGTCATAGAGGAGTCATAGAGGAGTCATAGAGGAGTCATAGAGGAGTCATAGAGGAGTCATAGAGGAGTCATAGAGGAGTCATAGAGGAGTCATAGAGGAGTCATAGAGGAGTCATAGTCATAGAGGAGTCATAGAGGAGTCATAGAGGAGTCATAGAGGAGTCATAGAGGAGTCATAGAGGAGTCATAGAGGAGTCATAGAGGAGTCATAGAGGAGTCATAGAGGAGTCATAGAGGAGTCATAGAGGAGTCATAGAGGAGTCATAGAGGAGTCATAGAGGAGTCATAGAGGAGTCATAGAGGAGTCATAGAGGAGTCATAGAGGAGTCATAGAGGAGTCATACTGGAGTCATAGAGGAGTCATACTCTCATAGAGAAGTCATAGAGGAGTCATAGAGGAGTCATAGAGGAGTCATAGAGGAGTCATAGAGGAGTCATACTTTCATAGAGGAGTCATAGAGGAGTCATAGAGGAGTCATAGAGGAGTCATAGAGGAGTCATAGAGGAGTCATAGAGGAGTCATACTCTCATAGAGGAGTCATAGAAGAGTCATACTATCATAGAGGAGTCATAGAGGAGTCATAATATCATAGAGGAGTCATAGAGGAGTCATACTATCATAGAGGAGTCATAGAGGAGTCATAGAGGAGTCATAGAGGAGTCATAGAGGAGTCAGTCATAGAGGAGTCAGAGGAGTCATACTCTCATAGAGGAGTCATAGAGGAGTCATAGAGGAGTCATAGAGGAGTCATAGAGGAGTCATAGAGGAGTCATAGAGGAGACATAGAGGAGTCATAGAGGAGACATAGAGGAGTCATACTGTCATAGAGGAGTCATAGAGGAGTCATAGAGGAGTCAGTCATAGAGGAGTCATAGAGGAGTCAGTCATAGAGGAGTCAGTCATAGAGGAGTCATAGAGGAGTCATAGAGGAGTCATAGAGGAGTCATACTCATAGAGGAGTCATAGAGGAGTCATACTCTCATAGAGGAGTCATAGAGGAGTCATAGAGGAGTCATAGAGGAGTCATAGAGGAGTCATAGAGGAGTCAGAGAGGAGTCAGTCATAGAGGAGTCATAGAGGAGTCATAGAGGAGTCATAGAGGAGTCATAGAGGAGTCATAGAGGAGTCATAGAGGAGTCATAGAGGAGTCATAGAGGAGTCATAGAGGAGTCATAGAGGAGTCATAGAGGAGTCATAGAGGAGTCATAGAGGAGTCATAGAGGAGTCATAGAGGAGTCATAGAGGAGTCATAGAGGAGTCATAGAGGAGTCTTAGAGGAGTCATAGAGGAGTCAGTCATAGAGGAGTCATAGAGGAGTCAGTCATAGAGGAGTCATAGAGGAGTCATAGAGGAGTCATAGAGGAGTCATAGAGGAGTCATAGAGGAGTCATAGAGGAGTCATAGAGGAGTCATAGAGGAGTCATAGAGGAGTCATAGAGGAGTCATAGAGGAGTCATAGAGGAGTCATAGAGGAGTCATAGAGGAGTCATAGAGGAGTCATAGAGGAGTCATAGAGGAGTCATAGAGGAGTCATAGAGGAGTCATAGAGTAGTAAGAGAGGAGTCATAGACTGTCATAGAGGAGTCATAGAGGAGTCACTCTCATAGATGAGTCATAGAGGAGTCATACTAGTCATACTCTCATAGAGGAGTCATAGAGGAGTCCTACTCTCATAGAGGAGTCATAGAGGAGTCATAGAGGAGTCATAGAGGAGTCATAGAGGAGTCATAGAGGAGTCATAGAGGAGTCGTAGTCATAGAGGAGTCATAGAGGAGTCATAGAGGAGTCATAGAGGAGTCATAGAGGAGTCATACTCTCATAGAGGAGTCATAGAGGAGTCATAGAGGAGTCATAGAGGAGTCATAGAGGAGTCATAGAGGAGTCATAGAGGAGTCATAGAGGAGTCATCATAGAGGAGTCATAGAGGAGTCATATTATCATAGAGGAGTCATAGAGGAGTCAGTCATAGAGGAGTCATAGAGGAGTCATACTGTCATAGAGGAGTCATAGAGGAGTCATAGAGGAGTCATAGAGGAGTCATAGAGGAGTCATAGAGGAGTCATAGAGGAGTCATAGAGGAGTCATAGAGGAGTCATAGAGGAGTCATAGAGGAGTCATAGAGGAGTCATACTCTCATAGAGGAGTCATAGAGGAGTCATACTGTCATAGAGGAGTCATAGAGGAGTCATACTGTCATAGAGGAGTCATAGAGGAGTCATATCATAGAGGAGTCATAGAGGAGTCATATCATAGAGGAGTCATAGAGGAGTCATAGAGGAGTCATAGAGGAGTCATAGAGGAGTCATAGAGGAGTCATACTCTCATAGAGGAGTCATAGAGGAGTCATACTCTCATAGAGGAGTCATAGAGGAGTCATAGAGGAGTCATAGAGGAGTCATAGAGGAGTCATAGAGGAGTCATAGAGTCATAGAGGAGTCATAGAGGAGTCATAGAGGAGTCATAGAGGAGTCATAGAGGAGTCATAGAGGAGTCATAGAGGAGTCATAGAGGAGTCATACTCTCATAGAGGAGTCATAGAGGAGTCATAGAGGAGTCATAGAGGAGTCATAGAGGAGTCATACTGTCATAGAGGAGTCATAGAGGAGTCATAGAGGAGTCATAGAGGAGTCATACTGTCATAGAGGAGTCATAGAGGAGTGATAGAGGAGTCATAGAGGAGTCATAGAGGAGTCATACTGTCATAGAGGAGTCATAGAGGAGTCATAGAGGAGTCATAGAGGAGTCATAGAGGAGTCATACTGTCATAGAGGAGTCATAGAGGAGTCATAGAGGAGTCATACTGTCATAGAGGAGTCATAGAGGAGTCATACTGGAGTCATAGAGGAGTCATAGAGGAGTCATAGAGGAGTCATAGAGGAGTCATAGAGGAGTCATAGAGGAGTCATAGAGGAGTCATAGAGGAGTCTTAGAGGAGTCATAGAGGAGTCATAGAGGAGTCATAGAGGAGTCATAGAGGAGTCATAGAGGAGTCATAGAGGAGTCATAGAGGAGTCATAGAGGAGTCATAGAGGAGTCATAGAGGAGTCATAGAGGAGTCATAGAGGAGTCATAGAGGAGTCATAGAGGAGTCATAGAGGAGTCATAGAGGAGTCATAGAGGAGTCATAGAGGAGTCATAGAGGAGTCATAGAGGAGTCATAGAGGAGTCATAGAGGAGTCATACTGTCATAGAGGAGTCATAGAGGAGTCATAGAGGAGTCATAGAGGAGTCATAGAGGAGTCATAGAGGAGTCATAGAGGAGTCATAGAGGAGTCATAGAGGAGTCATAGAGGAGTCATAGAGGAGTTATAGAGGAGTCATAGAGGAGTCATAGAGGAGTCATAGAGGAGTCATAGAGGAGTCATAGAGGAGTCATACTGTCATAGAGGAGTCATAGAGGAGTCATACTGTCATAGAGGAGTCATAGAGGAGTCATACTGTCATAGAGGAGTCATAGAGGAGTCATAGAGGAGTCATAGAGGAGTCATAGAGGAGTCATAGAGGAGTCATACTGAGGAGTCATAGAGGAGTCATAGAGTCATAGAGGAGTCATAGAGGAGTCATACTGTCATAGAGGAGTCATAGAGGAGTCATAGTCATAGAGGAGTCATAGAGGAGTCATACTGTCATAGAGGAGTCATAGAGGAGTCATACTGTCATAGAGGAGTCATAGAGGAGTCATACTGTCATAGAGGAGTCATAGAGGAGTCATACTGTCATAGAGGAGTCATAGAGGAGTCATAGAGGAGTCATAGAGGAGTCATAGAGGAGTCATAGAGGAGTCATAGAGGAGTCATAGAGGAGTCATAGAGGAGTCATAGAGGAGTCATACTGTCATAGAGGAGTCATAGAGGAGTCATAGAGGAGTCATAGAGGAGTCATAGAGGAGTCATAGAGGAGTCATAGAGGAGTCATAGAGGAGTCATAGAGGAGTCATAGAGGAGTCATAGAGGAGTCATAGTCATAGAGGAGTCATAGAGGAGTCATAGAGGAGTCATAGTCAGGAGTCAGTCATAGAGGAGTCATAGAGGAGTCATAGAGGAGTCATAGAGGAGTCATAGAGGAGTCATAGAGGAGTCATAGAGGAGTCATAGAGGAGTCATAGAGGAGTCATAGAGGAGTCATACTGGAGTCATAGAGGAGTCATAGAGGAGTCATAGAGGAGTCATAGAGGAGTCATAGAGGAGTCATAGAGGAGTCATAGAGGAGTCATAGAGGAGTCATAGAGGAGTCATAGAGGAGTCATAGAGGAGTCATAGAGGAGTCATAGAGGAGTCATACTCATAGAGGAGTCATAGAGGAGTCATAGTCATAGAGGAGTCATAGAGGAGTCATAGAGGAGTCATACTGTCATAGAGGAGTCATAGAGGAGTCATAGAGGAGTCATAGAGGAGTCATAGAGGAGTCATAGAGGAGTCATAGAGGAGTCATAGAGGAGTCATAGAGGAGTCATAGAGGAGTCATAGAGGAGTCATAGAGGAGTCATAGAGGAGTCATAGAGGAGTCATAGAGGAGTCATAGAGGAGTCATAGAGGAGTCATAGAGGAGTCATCATAGAGGAGTCATAGAGGAGTCATCATAGAGGAGTCATAGAGGAGTCATAGAGGAGTCAGTCATAGAGGAGTCATAGAGGAGTCATAGAGGAGTCATAGAGGAGTCATAGAGGAGTCATAGAGGAGTCATAGAGGAGTCATAGAGGAGTCATAGAGGAGTCATAGAGGAGTCATAGAGGAGTCATAGAGGAGTCATAGAGGAGTCATAGAGGAGTCATAGAGGAGTCAGTATAGAGGAGTCATAGAGGAGTCATAGAGGAGTCATAGAGGAGTCATAGAGGAGTCATAGAGGAGTCATCATAGAGGAGTCATAGAGGAGTCATAGAGGAGTCATAGAGGAGTCATAGAGTCATAGAGGAGTCATAGAGGAGTCATATAGAGGAGTCATAGAGGAGTCATAGAGGAGTCAGTCATAGAGGAGTCATAGAGGAGTCATAGAGGAGTCATAGAGGAGTCATAGAGGAGTCATAGAGGAGTCATAGAGGAGTCATAGAGGAGTCATAGAGGAGTCAGTCATAGAGGAGTCATAGAGGAGTCATAGAGGAGTCATAGAGGAGGAGTCATAGAGGAGTCATAGAGGAGTCATAGTCATAGAGGAGTCATAGAGGAGTCATAGAGGAGTCATAGAGGAGTCATAGAGGAGTCAGTCATAGAGGAGTCATAGAGGAGTCATAGATAGAGAGTCATAGAGGAGTCATAGAGGAGTCATAGAGGAGTCATAGAGGAGTCATAGAGGAGTCATAGAGGAGTCATAGAGGAGTCATAGAGGAGTCATAGAGGAGTCATAGAGGAGTCAGTCATAGAGGAGTCATAGAGGAGTCATAGTCATAGAGGAGTCATAGAGGAGTCATAGAGGAGTCAGTCATAGAGGAGTCATAGAGGAGTCATAGAGGAGTCATAGAGGAGTCATAGAGGAGTCATAGAGGAGTCATAGAGGAGTCATAGAGGAGTCATAGAGGAGTCATAGAGGAGTCATAGAGGAGTCATAGAGGAGTCATAGAGGAGTCATAGAGGAGTCATAGAGGAGTCATAGAGGAGTCATAGAGGAGTCATAGAGGAGTCATAGAGGAGTCATAGAGGAGTCATAGAGGAGTCATAGAGGAGTCATAGAGGAGTCATAGAGGAGTCATAGAGGAGTCATAGAGGAGTCATAGAGGAGTCATATAGAGGAGTCATAGAGGAGTCAGTCATAGAGGAGTCATAGAGGAGTCATATAGAGGAGTCATAGAGGAGTCATCATAGAGGAGTCATAGAGGAGTCATAGGGGAGTCATAGGGGGGTCATAAGAGAGTCATAGAAGAGTCACAGAGGAGTTATAGAGGAGTCATACTGTCATAGAGGAGTCATAGAGGAGTCATACTGTCATAGAGGAGTCATCGAGGAGTCATAGAGGAGTCATAGAGGAGTCATAGAGGAGTCATAGAGGAGTCATAGAGGAGTCATAGAGGAGTCATAGAGGAGTCATAGAGGAGTCATAGAGGAGTCATAGAGGAGTCATAGAGGAGTCATAGAGGAGTCATAGAGGAGTCATAGAGGAGTCATAGAGGAGTCATAGAGGAGTCATAGAGGAGTCATAGAGGAGTCATAGAGGAGTCATAGAGGAGTCATAGAGGAGTCATAGAGGAGTCATAGAGGAGTCATAGAGGAGTCATAGAGGAGTCATCATAGAGGAGTCATAGAGGAGTCAGTCATAGAGGAGTCATAGAGGAGTCATAGAGGAGTCATAGAGGAGTCATAGAGGAGTCATAGAGGAGTCATAGAGGAGTCATAGAGGAGTCATATAGAGGAGTCATAGAGGAGTCATAGAGGAGTCATAGAGGAGTCAGTCATAGAGGAGTCATAGAGGAGTCAGTCATAGAGGAGTCATAGAGGAGTCAGTCATAGAGGAGTCATAGAGGAGTCATAGAGGAGTCATAGAGGAGTCATAGAGGAGTCATAGAGGAGTCATAGAGGAGTCATAGAGGAGTCATAGAGGAGTCATAGAGGAGTCATAGAGGAGTCATAGAGGAGTCATAGAGGAGTCATAGAGGAGTCATAGAGGAGTCATAGAGGAGTCATAGAGGAGTCATAGAGGAGTCATAGAGGAGTCATAGAGGAGTCAGTCATAGAGGAGTCATAGAGGAGTCAGTCATAGAGGAGTCATAGAGGAGTCAGTCATAGAGGAGTCATAGAGGAGTCATCAGAGGAGTCATAGAGGAGTCATAGAGGAGTCATAGAGGAGTCATAGAGGAGTCATAGAGGAGTCATAGAGGAGTCATAGAGGAGTCATAGAGGAGTCATAGAGGAGTCATAGAGGAGTCATAGAGGAGTCATAGAGGAGTCATAGAGGAGTCATAGAGGAGTCATAGAGGAGTCATAGAGGAGTCAGTCATAGAGGAGTCATAGAGGAGTCATAGAGGAGTCATAGAGGAGTCATAGAGGAGTCATAGAGGAGTCATAGAGGAGTCATAGAGGAGTCATAGAGGAGTCATAGAGGAGTCAGTCATAGAGGAGTCATAGAGGAGTCATAGAGGAGTCATAGAGGAGTCAGTCATAGAGGAGTCATAGAGGAGTCATAGAGGAGTCATAGAGGAGTCATAGAGGAGTCATAGAGGAGTCATAGAGGAGTCATAGAGGAGTCATAGAGGAGTCATAGAGGAGTCATAGAGGAGTCATAGAGGAGTCATAGAGGAGTCATAGAGGAGTCATAGAGGAGTAGTAGAGGAGTCATAGAGGAGTCATAGAGGAGTCATAGAGGAGTCATAGAGGAGTCATAGAGGAGTCATAGAGGAGTCATAGAGGAGTCATAGAGGAGTCATAGAGGAGTCATAGAGTCATAGAGGAGTCATAGAGGAGTCAGTCATAGAGGAGTCATAGAGGAGTCATAGTCATAGAGGAGTCATAGAGGAGTCATAGAGGAGTCATAGAGGAGTCATAGAGGAGTCATAGAGGAGTCAGAGGAGTCATAGAGGAGTCATACAGTCATAGAGGAGTCATAGAGGAGTCATAGAGGAGTCATAGAGGAGTCATAGAGGAGTCATAGAGGAGTCATAGAGGAGTCATAGAGGAGTCATAGAGGAGTCATAGAGGAGTCATAGAGTCATAGAGGAGTCATAGAGGAGTCATAGAGGAGTCATAGAGGAGTCATAGAGGAGTCATACTGTCATAGAGGAGTCATAGAGGAGTCATACTGTCATAGAGGAGTCATAGAGGAGTCATACTGTCATAGAGGAGTCATAGAGGAGTCATAGAGGAGTCATAGAGGAGTCATAGAGGAGTCATAGAGGAGTCATAGAGGAGTCATAGAGGAGTCATAGAGGAGTCATAGAGGAGTCATAAGGGAGTCATACTGTCATAGAGGAGTCATAGAGGAGTCATAGAGGAGTCATAGAGGAGTCATAGAGGAGTCATAGAGGAGTCATAGAGGAGTCATAGAGGAGTCAGTCATAGAGGAGTCATAGAGGAGTCATACTGTCATAGAGGAGTCATAGAGGAGTCATAGAGGAGTCATAGAGGAGTCATAGAGGAGTCATAGAGGAGTCATAGAGGAGTCATAGAGGAGTCATAGAGGAGTCATAGAGGAGTCATAGAGGAGTCATACTGTCATAGAGGAGTCATAGAGGAGTCATAGAGGAGTCATAGAGGAGTCATAGAGGAGTCATAGAGGAGTCATAGAGGAGTCATAGAGGAGTCATAGAGGAGTCATAGAGGAGTCATAGAGGAGTCATAGAGGAGTCATAGAGTCATAGAGGAGTCATAGAGGAGTCATAGAGGAGTCATAGAGGAGTCATAGAGGAGTCATACTGTCATAGAGGAGTCATAGAGGAGTCATAGAGGAGTCATAGAGGAGTCATAGAGGAGTCATAGAGGAGTCATAGAGGAGTCATAGAGGAGTCATAGAGGAGTCATAGAGGAGTCATAGAGGAGTCATACTGTCATAGAGGAGTCATAGAGGAGTCATACTGTCATAGAGGAGTCATAGAGGAGTCATGGAGGAGTCATAGAGGAGTCATAGAGGAGTCATAGAGGAGTCATAGAGGAGTCATACTGTCATAGAGGAGTCATAGAGGAGTCATAGAGGAGTCATAGAGGAGTCATCATAGAGGAGTCATAGAGGAGTCATAGGGGAGTCATACAGAGGAGTCATAGAGGAGTCATACTGTCATAGAGGAGTCATAGAGGAATCATACTGCCATAGAGGAGTCATAGAGGAGTCATAGAGGAGTCATAGAGGAGTCATAGAGGAGTCATAGAGGAGTCATAGAGGAGTCATAGAGGAGTCATAGAGGAGTCATAGAGGAGTCATAGAGGAGTCATAGAGGAGTCATAGAGGAGTCATAGAGGAGTCATAGAGGAGTCATAGAGGAGTCATAGAGGAGTCATAGAGGAGTCATAGAGGAGTCATAGAGGAGTCATAGAGGAGTCATAGAGGAGTCATAGAGGAGTCATAGAGGAGTCATAGAGGAGTCATACTCATAGAGGAGTCATAGAGGAGTCATAGAGGAGTCATAGAGGAGTCATAGAGGAGTCATAGAGGAGTCATACTCTTATAGAGGAGTCATAGAGGAGTCATAGAGGAGTCATAGAGGAGTCATAGAGGAGTCATAGAGGAGTCATAGAGGAGTCATAGAGGAGTCATAGAGGAGTCATAGAGGAGTCATACTCTCATAGAGGAGTCATAGAGGAGTCTTATAGAGGAGTCATAGAGGAGTCATAGAGGAGTCATAGAGGAGTCATAGAGGAGTCATAGAGGAGTCATAGAGGAGTCATAGAGGAGTCATAGAGGAGTCATAGAGGAGTCATAGAGGAGTCATAGAGGAGTCATAGAGGAGTCATAGAGGAGTCATAGAGGAGTCATAGAGGAGTCATACTGTCATAGAGGAGTCATACTGTCATAGAGGAGTCATAGAGGAGTCATACTGTCATAGAGGAGTCATACTCTCATAAAGGAGTCATAGAGGAGTCATAGAGGAGTCATAGAGGAGTCATACTGGAGTCATAGAGGAGTCATACTGTCATAGAGGAGTCATAGAGGAGTCATAGAGGAGTCATACTGTCATAGAGGAGTCATAGAGGAGTCATACTCTCATAGAGGAGTCATAGAGGAGTCATAGTGGAGTCATAGAGGAGTCATAGAGGAGTCATAGAGGAGTCATAGAGGAGTCATACTGTCATAGAGGAGTCATAGAGGAGTCATACTGTCATAGAGGAGTCATAGAGGAGTCATAGAGGAGTCATAGAGGAGTCATAGAGGAGTCATAGAGGAGTCATACTGTCATAGAGGAGTCATAGAGGAGTCATAGAGGAGTCATAGAGGAGTCATAGAGGAGTCATAGAGGAGTCATAGAGGAGTCATAGAGGAGTCATAGAGGAGTCATAGAGGAGTCATAGAGGAGTCATAGAGGAGTCTATAGAGGAGTCATAGAGGAGTCATAGAGGTCATAGAGGAGTCATAGAGGAGTCATAGAGGAGTCATAGAGGAGTCATAGAGGAGTCATAGAGGAGTCATAGAGGAGTCATAGAGGAGTCATAGAGGAGTCATAGAGGAGTCATAGAGGAGTCATACTCTCATAGAGGAGTCATAACAGCAGTTTATACTCTCATAGAGGAGCTATACTCTCATAGAGGAGTCATAGAGGAGTCATACTCTCATAGAGGAGTCATAGAGGAGTCATACTCTCATAGAGGAGTCATAGAGGAGTCATACTCTCATAGAGGAGTCATAGAGGAGTCATACTCTCATAGAGGAGTCATAGAGGAGTCATAGAGGAGTCATACTCTCATAGAGGAGTCATAGAGGAGTCATAGAGGAGTCATAGAGGAGTCATAGAGGAGTCATATAGGAGTCATAGAGGAGTCATAGAGGAGTCATAGAGGAGTCATAGAGGAGTCATAGAGGAGTCATAGAGGAGTCATAGAGGAGTCATAGAGGAGTCATAGAGGAGTCATAGAGGAGTCATACTGTCATAGAGGAGTCATACTGTCATAGAGGAGTCATAGAGGAGTCATAGAGGAGTCATACTGTCATAGAGGAGTCATAGAGGAGTCATAGAGGAGTCATAGAGGAGTCATAGAGGAGTCATAGAGGAGTCATAGAGGAGTCATAGAGGAGTCATAGAGGAGTCATAGAGGAGTCATAGAGGAGTCATAGAGGAGTCATAGAGGAGTCATAGAGGAGTCATAGAGGAGTCATAGAGGAGTCATAGAGGAGTCATAGAGGAGTCATAGGAGTCATAGAGGAGTCATACTGTCATAGAGGAGTCATAGAGGAGTCATACTGTCATAGAGGAGTCATAGAGTAATCAAAGAGTAATAAAACAGTCATAGAGGAGTCATAGAGTCATAGAGGAGTCATAGAGGAGTCATAGAGGAGTCATAGAGGAGTCATAGAGGAGTCATAGAGGAGTCATAGAGGAGTCATAGAGGAGTCATAGAGGAGTCATAGAGGAGTCATAGAGGAGTCATAGAGGAGTCATAGAGGAGTCATAGAGGAGTCATAGAGGAGTCATAGAGGAGTCATAGATAGAGGAGTCATAGAGGAGTCATAGTCATAGAGGAGTCATAGGAGTCATAGAGGAGTCATAGAGGAGTCATAGAGGAGTCATAGAGGAGTCATAGAGGAGTCATAGAGGAGTCATAGAGGAGTCATAGAGGAGTCATAGAGGAGTCATAGAGGAGTCATAGAGGAGTCATAGAGGAGTCATAGAGGAGTCATAGAGGAGTCATAGAGAGAGTCATAGAGGAGTCATAGATAGAGGAGTCATAGAGGAGTCATAGAGGAGTCATAGAGGAGTCATAGAGGAGTCATACTGTCATAGAGGAGTCATAGAGGAGTCATAGAGGAGTCATAGAGGAGTCATAGAGGAGTCATAGAGGAGTCATAGAGGAGTCATAGAGGAGTCATAGAGGAGTCATAGAGGAGTCATAGAGGAGTCATAGAGGAGTCATAGAGGAGTCATAGAGGAGTCATAGTCATAGAGGAGTCATAGAGGAGTCATAGAGGAGTCATAGAGGAGTCATAGAGGAGTCATAGAGGAGTCATAGAGGAGTCATAGAGGAGTCATAGAGGAGTCATAGAGGAGTCATAGAGGAGTCATAGAGGAGTCATAGAGGAGTCATAGAGGAGTCATAGAGGAGTCATAGAGGAGTCATAGAGGAGTCATAGAGGAGTCATAGAGGAGTCATAGAGGAGTCATAGAGGAGTCATAGAGGAGTCATAGAGGAGTCATAGAGGAGTCATAGAGGAGTCATAGAGGAGTCATAGAGGAGTCATAGAGGAGTCATAGAGGAGTCATAGAGGAGTCATAGAGGAGTCATAGAGGAGTCATAGAGGAGTCATACTGTCATAGAGGAGTCATAGAGGAGGAGTCATACTGTCATAGAGGAGTCATAGAGGAGTCATAGAGGAGTCATAGAGGAGTCATAGAGGAGTCATAGAGGAGTCATAGAGGAGTCATAGAGGAGTCATAGAGGAGTCATAGAGGAGTCATAGAGGAGTCATAGAGGAGTCATAGAGGAGTCATAGAGGAGTCATAGAGGAGTCATAGAGGAGTCATAGAGGAGTCATAGAGGAGTCATAGAGGAGTCATAGAGGAGTCATAGAGGAGTCATAGAGGAGTCATAGAGGAGTCATAGAGGAGTCATAGAGGAGTCATAGAGGAGTCATAGAGGAGTCATAGAGGAGTCATAGAGGAGTCATAGAGGAGTCATAGAGGAGTCATAGAGGAGTCATAGAGGAGTCATAGAGGAGTCATAGAGGAGTCATAGAGGAGTCATAGAGGAGTCATAGAGGAGTCATAGAGGAGTCATAGAGGAGTCATAGAGGAGTCATAGAGGAGTCATAGAGGAGTCATAGAGGAGTCATAGAGGAGTCATAGAGGAGAGGAGTCATAGAGGAGTCATAGAGGAGTCATAGAGGAGTCATACTGTCATAGAGGAGTCATAGAGGAGTCATAGAGGAGTCATAGAGGAGTCATAGAGGAGTCATAGAGGAGTCATAGAGGAGTCATAGAGGAGTCATAGAGGAGTCATAGAGGAGTCATAGAGGAGTCATAGAGGAGTCATAGAGGAGTCATAGAGGAGTCATAGAGGAGTCATAGAGGAGTCATAGAGGAGTCATAGAGGAGTCATAGAGGAGTCATAGAGGAGTCATAGAGGAGTCATAGAGGAGTCATAGAGGAGTCATAGAGGAGTCATAGAGGAGTCATAGAGGAGTCATAGAGGAGTCATAGAGGAGTCATAGAGGAGTCATAGAGGAGTCATAGAGGAGTCATAGAGGAGTCATAGAGGAGTCATAGAGGAGTCATAGAGGAGTCATAGAGGAGTCATAGAGGAGTCATAGAGGAGTCATAGAGGAGTCATAGAGGAGTCATAGAGGAGTCATAGAGGAGTCATAGAGGAGTCATAGAGGAGTCATAGAGGAGTCATAGAGGAGTCATAGAGGAGTCATAGAGGAGTCATAGAGGAGTCATAGAGGAGTCATAGAGGAGTCATAGAGGAGTCATAGAGGAGTCATAGAGGAGTCATAGAGGAGTCATAGAGGAGTCATAGAGGAGTCATAGAGGAGTCATAGAGGAGTCATAGAGGAGTCATAGAGGAGTCATAGAGGAGTCATACTGTCATAGAGGAGTCATAGAGGAGTCATAGAGGAGTCATAGAGGAGTCATAGAGGAGTCATAGAGGAGTCATAGAGGAGTCATAGAGTCATAGAGGAGTCATAGAGGAGTCATAGTCATAGAGGAGTCATAGAGGAGTCATAGAGGAGTCATAGAGGAGTCATAGAGGAGTCATAGAGGAGTCATAGAGGAGTCATAGAGGAGTCATAGAGGAGTCATAGAGGAGTCATAGAGGAGTCATAGAGGAGTCATAGAGGAGTCATAGAGGAGTCATAGAGGAGTCATAGAGGAGTCATAGAGGAGTCATAGAGGAGTCATAGAGGAGTCATAGAGGAGTCATAGTCATAGAGGAGTCATAGAGGAGTCATACTGGAGTCATAGAGGAGTCATAGAGGAGTCATAGAGGAGTCATAGAGGAGTCATAGAGGAGTCATAGAGGAGTCATAGAGGAGTCATAGAGGAGTCATAGAGGAGTCATAGAGGAGTCATAGAGGAGTCATAGAGGAGTCATAGAGGAGTCATAGAGGAGTCATAGAGGAGTCATAGAGGAGTCATAGAGGAGTCATAGAGGAGTCATAGAGGAGTCATAGAGGAGTCATAGAGTCATAGAGGAGTCATAGAGGAGTCATAGAGGAGTCATAGAGGAGTCATAGAGGAGTCATAGAGGAGTCATAGAGGAGTCATAGAGGAGTCATAGAGGAGTCATAGAGGAGTCATATAGAGGAGTCATAGAGGAGTCATAGAGGAGTCATAGAGGAGTCATAGAGGAGTCATAGAGGAGTCATAGAGGAGTCATAGAGGAGTCATAGAGGAGTCATAGAGGAGTCATAGAGGAGTCATAGAGGAGTCATAGTCAGAGGAGTCATAGAGGAGTCATAGAGGAGTCATAGAGGAGTCATAGAGGAGTCATAGAGGAGTCATAGAGGAGTCATAGAGGAGTCATAGAGGAGTCATAGAGGAGTCATAGAGGAGTCATAGAGGAGTCATAGAGGAGTCATAGAGGAGTCATAGAGGAGTCATAGAGGAGTCATAGAGGAGTCATAGAGGAGTCATAGAGGAGTCATAGAGGAGTCATAGAGGAGTCATAGAGGAGTCATAGAGGAGTCATAGAGGAGTCATAGAGGAGTCATAGAGGAGTCATAGAGGAGTCAGGAGTCATAGAGGAGAGTCATAGAGGAGTCATAGAGGAGTCATAGAGGAGTCATAGAGGAGTCATAGAGGAGTCATAGAGGAGTCATAGAGGAGTCATAGAGGAGTCATAGAGGAGTCATAGAGGAGTCATAGAGGAGTCATAGAGGAGTCATAGAGGAGTCATAGAGGAGTCATAGAGGAGTCATAGAGGAGTCATAGTCATAGAGGAGTCATAGAGGAGTCATAGAGGAGTCATAGAGGAGTCATAGAGGAGTCATAGAGGAGTCATAGAGGAGTCATAGAGGAGTCATAGAGGAGTCATAGAGGAGTCATAGAGGAGTCATAGAGGAGTCATAGAGGAGTCATAGAGGAGAGAGTCATAGAGGAGTCATAGAGGAGTCATAGAGGAGTCATAGAGGAGTCATAGAGGAGTCATAGAGGAGTCATAGAGGAGTCATAGAGGAGTCATAGAGGAGTCATAGAGGAGTCATAGAGGAGTCATAGAGGAGTCATAGAGGAGTCATAGAGGAGTCATAGAGGAGTCATAGAGGAGTCATAGAGGAGTCATAGAGGAGTCATAGAGGAGTCATAGAGGAGTCATAGAGGAGTCATAGAGGAGTCATAGAGGAGTCATAGAGGAGTCATAGAGGAGTCATAGAGGAGTCATAGAGGAGTCATAGAGGAGTCATAGAGGAGTCATAGAGGAGTCATAGAGGAGTCATAGAGGAGTCATAGAGGAGTCATAGAGGAGTCATAGAGGAGTCATAGAGGAGTCATAGAGGAGTCATAGAGGAGTCATAGAGTCATAGAGGAGTCATAGAGGAGTCATAGAGGAGTAGAGGAGTCATAGAGGAGTCATAGAGGAGTCATAGAGGAGTCATAGAGGAGTCATAGAGGAGTCATAGAGGAGTCATAGAGGAGTCATAGAGGAGTCTATACTGAGGAGTCATAGAGGAGTCATAGAGGAGTCATAGAGGAGTCATCATAGAGGAGTCATAGAGGAGTCATAGAGGAGTCATAGAGGAGTCATAGAGGAGTCATAGAGGAGTCATAGAGGAGTCATAGAGGAGTCATAGAGGAGTCATAGAGGAGTCATAGAGGAGTCATAGAGGAGTCATAGAGGAGTCATAGAGGAGTCATAGAGGAGTCATAGAGGAGTCATAGAGGAGTCATAGAGGAGTCATAGAGGAGTCATAGAGGAGTCATAGAGGAGTCATAGAGGAGTCATAGAGGAGTCATAGAGGAGTCATAGAGGAGTCATAGAGGAGTCATAGAGGAGTCATAGAGGAGTCATAGAGGAGTCATAGAGGAGTCATAGAGGAGTCATAGAGGAGTCATATAGAGGAGTCATAGAGGAGTCATAGAGGAGTCATAGAGGAGTCATAGAGGAGTCATAGAGGAGTCATAGAGGAGTCATAGAGGAGTCATAGAGGAGTCATAGAGGAGTCATAGAGGAGTCATAGAGGAGTCATAGAGGAGTCATAGAGGGAGTCATCATAGAGGAGTCATAGAGGAGTCATAGAGGAGTCATAGAGGAGTCATAGAGGAGTCATAGAGGAGTCATAGAGGAGTCATAGAGGAGTCATAGAGGAGTCATAGAGGAGTCATAGAGGAGTCATAGAGGAGTCATAGAGGAGTCATAGAGGAGTCATAGAGGAGTCATAGAGTCATAGAGGAGTCATAGAGGAGTCATACTGTCATAGAGGAGTCATAGAGGAGTCATAGAGGAGTCATAGAGGAGTCATAGAGGAGTCATAGAGGAGTCATAGAGGAGTCATAGAGGAGTCAGTCATAGAGGAGTCATAGAGGAGTCATAGAGGAGTCATAGAGGAGTCATAGAGGAGTCATAGAGGAGTCATAGAGGAGTCATAGAGGAGTCATAGAGGAGTCATAGAGGAGTCATAGAGGAGTCATAGAGGAGTCATAGAGGAGTCATAGAGGAGTCATAGAGGAGTCATAGAGGAGTCATAGAGGAGTCATAGAGGAGTCATAGAGGAGTCATAGAGGAGTCATAGAGTCATAGAGGAGTCATAGAGGAGTCATAGATAGAGGAGTCATAGAGGAGTCATAGAGGAGTCATAGAGGAGTCATAGAGGAGTCATAGAGGAGTCAGTCATAGAGGAGTCATAGAGGAGTCAGTCATAGAGGAGTCATAGAGGAGTCAGTCATAGAGGAGTCATAGAGGAGTCAGTCATAGAGGAGTCATAGAGGAGTCAGTCATAGAGGAGTCATAGAGGAGTCAGTCATAGAGGAGTCATAGAGGAGTCAGTCATAGAGGAGTCAGAGAGAGTCAGTCATAGAGGAGTCATAGAGGAGTCAGTCATAGAGGAGTCATAGAGGAGTCAGACATAGAGGAGTCATAGAGGAGTCATAGAGGAGTCAGTCATAGAGGAGTCATAGAGGAGTCAGTCATAGAGGAGTCAGTCATAGAGGAGTCATAGAGGAGTCATAGAGGAGTCATAGAGGAGTCATAGAGGAGTCATAGAGGAGTCAGTCATAGAGGAGTCATAGAGGAGTCAGTCATAGAGGAGTCATAGAGGAGTCAGTCATAGAGGAGTCATAGAGGAGTCATAGAGGAGTCATAGAGGAGTCATAGAGGAGTCATAGAGGAGTCATAGAGGAGTCATACTCATAGAGGAGTCATAGAGGAGTCATAGAGGAGTCATAGAGGAGTCATAGAGGAGTCATAGAGGAGTCATAGAGGAGTCATAGAGGAGTCATAGAGGAGTCATACTCATATAGAGGAGTCATAGAGGAGTCAGTACTCTTATAGAGGAGTCATAGAGGAGTCATACTCATAGAGGAGTCATAGAGGAGTCATACTCTTATAGAGGAGTCATAGAGGAGTCATAGAGGAGTCATAGAGGAGTCATAGAGGAGTCATAGAGGAGTCATAGAGGAGTCATAGAGGAGTCATAGAGGAGTCATAGAGGAGTCATAGAGGAGTCATAGAGGAGTCATAGAGGAGTCATACTCTTATAGAGGAGTCATAGAGGAGTCATAGAGGAGTCATACTCTAATAGAGGAGTCATAGAGGAGTCATACTCTCATATAGAGGAGTCATACTGTTATAGTCATAGAGGAGTCATACTCTCATCTTGGAGTCATAGAGGAGTCATAGAGGAGTCATACTGAGGAGTCATACTCTTATAGAGGAGTCCTAGAGGAGTCATACTGTTATAGAGGAGTCATAGAGGAGTCATACTGTCATAGAGGAGTCATAGAGGAGTCATAGATAGAGTCATAGAGGAGTCATACTGAGGAGTCATAGAGGAGTCATAGAGGAGTCATACTGTCATAGAGGAGTCATAGAGGAGTCATACTGTCATAAGAGGAGTCATACTGTCATAGAGGAGTCATACTGTCATAGAGGAGTCATACTGGCATAGAGGAGTCATAGAGGAGTCATAGTGATAGAGGAGTGATAGAGGAGTCATAGAGGAGTCATAGAGGAGTCATAGAGGAGTCATAGAGGAGTCATAGAGGAGTCATAGAGGAGTCATAGAGGAGTCATAGAGGAGTCATAGAGGAGTCATAGAGGAGTCATCCTGTTATAGAGGAGTCATAGAGGAGTCATACTGTTATAGAGGAGTCATAGAGGAGTCATACTGTCATAGATGAGTCATAGAGGAGTCATACTGTCATAGAGGAGTCATAGAGGAGTCATACTGTCATAGAGGAGTCATACTGTCATAGAGGAGTCATAGAGGAGTCATAGAGGAGTCATACTGTCATAGATGAGTCATAGAGGAGTCATAGAGGAGTCATAGAGGAGTCATAGAGGAGTCATACTGTCATAGAGGAGTCATAGAGGAGTCATACTGTCATAGAGGAGTCATAGAGGAGTCATAGAGGAGTCATACTGAGTCATAGAGGAGTCATAGAGGAGTCATAGAGGAGTCATAGAGGAGTCATAGAGGAGTCATACTCTTATAGAGGAGTCATAGAGGAGTCATAGAGGAGTCATAGAGGAGTCATACTCTTATAGAGGAGTCATAGAGGAGTCATAGAGGAGTCATAGAGGAGTCATAGAGTAGTCATAGAGGAGTCATAGAGGAGTCATAGAGGAGTCATACTGTCATAGAGGAGTCATAGAGGAGTCATAGAGGAGTCATAGAGGAGTCATAGAGGAGTCATAGAGGAGTCATAGAGGAGTCATCGAGGAGTCATACTGTTATAGAGGAGTCATAGAGGAGTCATAGAGGAGTCATAGAGGAGTCATACTCTTATAGAGGAGTCATAGAGGAGTCATAGAGGAGTCATAGAGGAGTCATAGAGGAGTCATAGAGGAGTCATACTGTCATAGAGGAGTCATAGAGGAGTCATACTGTCATAGAGGAGTCTTAGAGGAGTCATAGAGTCATAGAGGAGTCATACTCTTATAGAGGAGTCATAGAGGAGTCATAGAGGAGTCATACTCTTATAGAGGAGTCATAGAGGAGTCATAGAGGAGTCATAGAGGAGTCATACTGTCATAGAGGAGTCATAGAGGAGTCATAGAGGAGTCATAGAGGAGTCATAGAGGAGTCATAGAGGAGTCATAGAGGAGTCATAGAGGAGTCATAGAGGAGTCATAGAGGAGTCATAGAGGAGTCATACTCATAGAGGAGTCATAGAGGAGTCATACTGTTATAGAGGAGTCATAGAGGAGTCATACTCTTATAGAGGTGTCATAGAGGAGTCATACTCTTATAGAGGAGTCATAGAGGAGTCATACTCTTATAGAGGAGTCATACTCTTATAGAGGAGTCATAGAGGAGTCATACTCTTAGAGAGGAGTCATACTGGAGTCATACTCTTATAGAGGAGTCATAGAGGAGTCATAGAGGAGTCATAGAGGAGTCATAGAGGAGTCATAGAGGAGTCATAGAGGAGTCATACTCTTATAGAGGAGTCATAGAGGAGTCATAGAGGAGTCATAGAGGAGTCATACTCTTATAGAGGAGTCATAGAGGAGTCATACTCTTATAGAGGAGTCATAGAGGAGTCATAGAGGAGTCATAGAGGAGTCATAGAGGAGTCATACTCGAGTCATAGAGGAGTCATAGAGGAGTCATACTCGAGTCATACTGTCATAGAGGAGTCATACTCTTATAGAGGAGTCATACTGTCATAGAGGAGTCATACTGTCATAGAGGAGTCATACTGTCATAGAGGAGTCATAGAGGAGTCATAGAGGAGTCATAGAGGAGTCATAGAGGAGTCATAGAGGAGTCATAGAGGAGTCATAGAGGAGTCATAGAGGAGTCATACTGTTCTAGAGGAGTCATAGAGGAGTCATAGAGGAGTCATAGAGGAGTCATACTCTTATAGAGGAGTCATAGAGGAGTCATACTCTTATTGGGAGTCATAGAGGAGTCATAGAGGAGTCATAGAGGAGTCATAGAGGAGTCATACTGTTATATAGGAGTCATAGAGGAGTCATACTGTCATAGAGGAGTCATAGAGGAGTCATAGAGGAGTCATAGAGGAGTCATAGAGGAGTCATACTGGAGTCATAGAGGAGTCATAGAGGAGTCATACTGTCATAGAGGAGTCATAGAGGAGTCATAGAGGAGTCATAGAGGAGTCATAGAGGAGTCATAGAGGAGTCATAGAGGAGTCATAGAGGAGTCATAGAGGAGTCATAGAGGAGTCATAGAGGAGTCATACTGTCATAGAGGAGTCATAGAGGAGTCATAGAGGAGTCATAGAGGAGTCATAGAGGAGTCATAGAGGAGTCATAGAGGAGTCATACTCATATAGAGGAGTCATAGAGGAGTCATAGAGGAGTCATACTGTCATAGAGGAGTCATAGAGGAGTCATAGAGGAGTCATAGAGGAGTCATAGAGAGGAGTCATAGAGGAGTCATAGAGGAGTCATAGAGGAGTCATAGAGGAGTCATAGAGGAGTCATAGAGGAGTCATAGAGGAGTCATAGAGGAGTCATAGAGGAGTCATAGAGGAGTCATACTGTCATAGAGGAGTCATAGAGGAGTCATAGAGGAGTCATAGAGGAGTCATAGAGGAGTCATAGAGGAGTCATAGAGGAGTCATAGAGGAGTCATAGAGGAGTCATAGAGGAGTCATAGAGGAGTCATAGAGGAGTCATAGAGGAGTCATAGAGGAGTCATAGAGGAGTCATAGAGGAGTCATAGAGGAGTCATAGAGGAGTCATAGAGGAGTCATAGAGGAGTCATAGAGGAGTCATAGAGGAGTCATAGAGGAGTCATAGAGGAGGAGTCATGAGGAGTCATAGAGGAGTCATAGAGGAGTCATAGAGGAGTCATACTCTTATCGAGAGATAGAGGACTCATAAAGAGAGGAGACATAGAGGAGTCATACTGTTATAGAGGAGTCATAGAGGAGTCATACTGTTATAGAGGAGTCAAAGAGAGGAGTCATACTCATATAGAGGAGTCATAGAGGAGTCATACTCATATAGAGGAGTCATAGAGGAGTCATACTGTCATAGAGGAGTCATAGAGGAGTCATAGAGGAGTCATAGAGGAGTCATAGAGGAGTCATAGAGGAGTCATACTGTCATAGAGGAGTCATACAGGAGTCATAGAGGAGTCATACTGTCATAGAGGAGTCATAGAGGAGTCATAGAGGAGTCATAGAGGAGTCATAGAGGAGTCATAGAGGAGTCATAGAGGAGTCATACTGTTATAGAGGAGTCATAGAGGAGTCATACTCTTATAGAGGAGTCATAGAGGAGTCATACTGTTATAGAGGAGTCATAGAGGAGTCATACTGGGAGTCATAGAGGAGTCATAGAGGAGTCATAGAGGAGTCATAGAGGAGTCATAGAGGAGTCATAGAGGAGTCATACTGTAGTATAGAGGAGTCATAGAGGAGTCATACTGTTATAGAGGAGTCATAGAGGAGTCATACTCATATAGAGGAGTCATAGAGGAGTCATACTCTTATAGAGGAGTCATAGAGGAGTCATAGAGGAGTCATACTCATATAGAGGAGTCATAGAGGAGTCATAGAGGAGTCATAGAGGAGTCATAGAGGAGTCATAGAGGAGTCATAGAGGAGTCATACTCGAGTCATAGAGGAGTCATAGAGGAGTCATAGAGGAGTCATAGAGGAGTCATAGAGGAGTCATACTCGAGTCATAGAGGAGTCATAGAGGAGTCATACTGTTATAGAGGAGTCATAGAGGAGTCATACTGTTATAGAGGAGTCATAGAGGAGTCATACTCATAGAGGAGTCATAGAGGAGTCATACTGTCATAGAGGAGTCATAGTCATACTGTTATAGAGGAGTCATAGAGGAGTCATACTGTCATAGAGGAGTCATAGAGGAGTCATACTGGAGTCATAGAGGAGTCATAGAGGAGTCATACTGTCATAGAGGAGTCATAGAGGAGTCATAGAGGAGTCATAGAGGAGTCATACTGTCATAGAGGAGTCATAGAGGAGTCATACTGTCATAGAGGAGTCATAGAGGAGTCATAGACGAGTCATACTGTCATAGAGGAGTCATAGAGGAGTCATAGAGGAGTCATAGAGGAGTCATAGAGGAGTCATAGAGGAGTCATAGAGGAGTCATACTGTCATCGAGGAGTCATAGAGGAGTCATAGAGGAGTCATAGAGTCATAGAGGAGTCATAGAGGAGTCATAGAGGAGTCATAGAGGAGTCTTATAGAGGAGTCATACTCTTATAGAGGAGTCATACTCATAGAGGAGTCATAGAGGAGTCTCATAGAGGAGTCATAGAGGAGTCATACTGTCATAGAGGAGTCATAGAGGAGTCATACTGTCATAGAGGAGTCATAGAGGAGTCATAGAGTACTCAGAGGAGTCAAAGAGGAGTCTTGGGGGGGGCATACTGTCAAAGAGGGGTCTGATAGGAGTCATACTGTCATAGATGAGTCATAGAGGAGTCATAGTCATAGAGGAGTCATAGAGGAGTCATACTGTCATAGAGGAGTCATAGAGGAGTCATAGAGGAGTCATAGAGGAGTCATAGAGGAGTCATAGAGGAGTCATAGAGGAGTCATAGAGGAGTCATAGAGGAGTCATAGAGGAGTCATAGAGGAGTCATGAGGATAGAGGAGTCATAGAGGAGTCATAGAGGAGTCATAGAGGAGTCATAGAGGAGTCATAGAGGAGTCATAGAGGAGTCATAGAGGAGTCATACTGTCATAGAGGAGTCATAGAGGAGTCATAGGAGTCATAGAGGAGTCATAGAGGAGTCATAGAGGAGTCATAGAGGAGTCATACTGTCATAGAGGAGTCATAGAGGAGTCATATAGAGGAGTCATAGAGGAGTCATAGAGGAGTCATAGAGGAGTCATAGAGGAGTCATAGAGGAGTCATAGAGGAGTCATAGAGGAGTCATAGAGGAGTCATAGAGGAGTCATAGAGGAGTCATAGAGGAGTCATAGAGGAGTCATAGAGGAGTCATAGAGGAGTCATAGAGGAGTCATAGAGGAGTCATAGAGGAGTCATAGAGTCATACTGTCATAGAGGAGTCATAGAGGAGTCATAGAGGAGTCATAGAGGAGTCATAGTCATAGAGGAGTCATAGAGGAGTCATAGTCAGGAGTCATAGAGGAGTCATAGAGGAGTCATACTGATAGGAGTCATCATAGAGGAGTCATACTGTCATAGAGGAGTCATAGAGGAGTCATACTGTCATAGAGGAGTCATAGAGGAGTCATAGATCATAGGAGTCATAGAGGAGTCATAGAGGAGTCATAGAGGAGTCATAGAGGAGTCATACTGGAGTCATAGAGGAGTCATAGAGGAGTCATAGGAGTCATAGAGGAGTCATAGAGGAGTCATAGAGGAGTCATAGAGGAGTCATAGAGGAGTCATAGAGGAGTCATAGAGGAGTCATAGAGGAGTCATAGAGGAGTCATAGAGGAGTCATAGAGGAGTCATAGAGGAGTCATAGAGGAGTCATAGAGGAGTCATAGAGGAGTCATAGAGGAGTCATAGAGGAGTCATACTGTCATAGAGGAGTCATAGAGGAGTCATAGAGGAGTCATAGAGGAGTCATACTGTCATAGAGGAGTCATAGAGGAGTCATAGAGGTGTCATAGAGGAGTCATAGAGGAGTCATACTGGAGTCATAGAGGTCATAGAGTCATACTGTCATAGAGGAGTCATAGAGGAGTCATAGAGGAGTCATAGTCATAGAGGAGTCATACTGTCATAGAGGAGTCATAGAGGAGTCATACTGTCATAGAGGAGTCATAGAGGAGTCATAGAGGAGTCATAGAGGAGTCATAGAGGAGTCATAGAGGAGTCATAGAGGAGTCATAGAGGAGTCATAGAGGAGTCATAGAGGAGTCATAGAGGAGTCATAGAGGAGTCATACTGTCATAGAGGAGTCATAGAGGAGTCATAGAGGAGTCATAGAGGAGTCATACTGTCATAGAGGAGTCATAGAGGAGTCATAGAGGAGTCATAGAGGAGTCATAGAGGAGTCATAGAGGAGTCATACTGTCATAGAGGAGTCATACTGTCATAGAGGAGTCATAGAGTCGTCATAGAGGAGTCATAGAGGAGTCATAGAGGAGTCATAGAGGAGTCATAGAGGAGTCATAGAGGAGTCATAGAGGAGTCATAGAGGAGTCATAGAGGAGTCATAGAGGAGTCATAGAGGAGTCATAGAGGAGTCATACTGTCATAGAGGAGTCATAGAGGAGTCATACTGTCATAGAGGGGTCATAGAGGAGTCATACTGTCATAGAGGAGTCATAGAGGAGTCATACTGTCATAGAGGAGTCATAGAGGAGTCATACTGTCAGAGAGGAGTCATACTGTCATAGAGGAGTCATACTGTCATAGAGGAGTCATAGAGGAGTCATACTGTCATAGAGGAGTCATAGAGGAGTCATAGAGTCATAGAGGAGTCATTGAGGAGTCATAGAGGAGTCATAGAGGAGTCATAGAGGAGTCATACTGTCATAGAGGAGTCATAGAGGAGTCATAGAGGAGTCATAGAGGAGTCATAGAGGAGTCATAGAGGAGTCATACTGTCATAGAGGAGTCATAGAGGAGTCATATAGGAGTCATAGAGGAGTCATATAGAGGAGTCAGTCATAGAGGAGTCATACTGTCATAGAGGAGTCATAGAGGAGTCATACTGTCATAGAGGAGTCATAGAGGAGTCATACTGTCATAGAGGAGTCATAGAGGAGTCATACAGGAGTCATAGAGGAGTCATAGAGGAGTCATAGAGGAGTCATAGAGGAGTCATAGAGGAGTCATAGAGGAGTCATAGAGGAGTCATAGAGGAGTCATAGAGGAGTCATAGAGGAGTCACAGAGGAGTCACAGAGGAGTCACAGAGGAGTCATAGAGGAGTCATAGAGGAGTCATAGAGGAGTCATAGAGGAGTCATAGAGGAGTCATAGAGGAGTCATAGAGGAGTCATAGAGGAGTCAC
>NW_026914053.1:0-7106 GCF_034315485.1 Pezoporus occidentalis | reverse complement strand
GGAATGGTTTCTTTTATCTAGAAATGGGTACCACCCCCCCTTAACTCCCCTCGCCCATCTCTTTTCCTGTGAGTATTCAAGTGACTCTTGTTTTCCAAAATGTGCTTGATTAAACACTATTTGATAACTAATGCTTCTGCAAAGTGGTGGTGTTGTCTGGTGATAAATGATATTTTGGATAATTTAAGAAGTGAGCTCTGTAATTTGGTTTAACCTTCTCTTCAAGGATATGTGAGAGTAATTCTGCAAAAACAGTTTTTATACTTTTAGGTCATAATGAAAGACCCATGTATCGACGTTTCAAAAGAATCTAACTAATAAAACATTTTTAAAACAAAAAATACAACTAATCAAAATAATTAGAATATACATAGCAAAGTGAGGCTGTCCACTGATACATGTTAGCTTGAAAAAGAATAATTATGTTTTTTTTTCTAAAACTAACTGCGCTCATGTTTTATTAAAAGCCACTTTCATTGCACTGGCTGTTTTGTCTGAGAAGTAATTTACATTTCCATCTGCAAGTACTCATGCAGTTCTATAGATAACCTCCAGTTGTCAGTACTTTATATTACAAAACTTTTGGTATATACTGAAAAATTTTATGTCAATTAAATATGCTTTAAATATCTGCCATTGTTAACTTCCAAGGTTGTAGCACAATGTATTAATGAGATTTGCTAAATAATTTTCTTCCAACTTTTTATTTTGGCACTTCCTCTATGCCCTTTCACAGCTAGATTTCTTCACCTTTCTCGTATACTAGTTATTTATAGTCTCAGCTACACGTAGCTCCCAGTTAATGGGTGAAGTACATAAATACGTGTTCTAAATCAGAAACACGAAATCGCTAAGCTTGGCCCAGTCCTGAGCTATGCTAGATTTCAGCACAGTTCAACAGCAGCAAACGAACTAATTACCAAGCAATATAAACCAAAAATGAATGCAGTACCCAGAGAACCTGTGAAGTATACAGTTCTGCAGATGTGAAAAATAGAAGTTTTTGCTCTCTTATCTCCATTTTTAAACATTTGACCTGAATAAGCCCTACTGAGCTCACCCTCCATGGTGTTTTTGAAGAGATGAATTTTCTGTCTGCTCTTATGTAGTAAAAGTTTGATAAGACCCTGGGATACAACACTATCATGTATAATTTTAGTCTGGGGCTAGAATCTAGATCTTTGTGGGATGTTTGCAGAATTCCATTTTAGTTAGGCAAGCCAACCATCTGTCACAATCTTTATTCTTTGCACAGAGCACAGATACTGAAAATCTTACTTGAAATGCATTAAGACTTGATCAGTTTACTTACCTGAGGTGGCACCTGTCTCAACTGGTTTATCTCTCCTGAGAGGCTGAGGAGAGGAATTTTATTCTCAGTAAAAATCATTATTTTTTAGATTCCCCATTGAAAGAATTTTCAAAAATACCTGTTTTACAATCAGTTATACATGGATGCTCTCTTTCACAGTGCAGTAATGAGTACATTCAATCTATAGATCTATCATTACTTTTCTGTTATATAACTTTGTAGCAGTAATGTCTATTACAGAATACTGTTATTGGCACATTATACCTGAATATGTCATTTTACATGTGTTAAACCGCACTATATTATGTAATATTAGCTTGCCATAATGCTACTGCTAGTGAAACGTTACAGTATAACAATAAATAGATTACAATTTGTTAGATTTGTTTTAAAATTTAAATAGATTTTATTTTGGAAAATTATTTAGCATTGATTGAACTACCTTATCAACATTTTTAGATCAAAAGCACCATTTGTCTGCCAGAGTAAAATGATTTCTCATCTTCATATCCATTATGCATCATAACTTTGGTTTATTGTGAAATTTTAAGCTCAGTAGAGTAAAAAAAAGAATTATTTTATAGTCTAAGGAACTATTTCTCAGAGCAAAATACTTAAATTTTGTCTTTTTCACATTTAAGGGTATAAAATTATCATAACGTTTGAAGAAATGATTTTATGGAAACAACTTCTGCTAACAGAAAATTACTGTCTTGAGTTTCGCTAAAGTTACTACTATGATAGAAACAAGCATAAAATAGTACACATTTCAAACAAAATAACTCAATTTCCACAGCCAAACTCTTTTTTGTTTTGTTTTGTTTCTTTTTTTTTTTTTTTTTTTGCCTGGGTTTGTTTTTTTTTTAATTCACTTTTACTTTTTTTTTTGTGTGTGTGTGTGTGTGTGTGTGGTTTGTTTTGTTTTATTTGGTTTGGGTTTTTTGTTTGGGTGTTTTTTTTTTGCTTCACAATATGGACTGATGTTTGCATTTTACATAGACGTTTTAATTCCTACTAAAAAAGCATTTTGAAAGTGGCATTTTCTAGAAATGCAATCAGAAGATTTATTTATCACTACTAGTTTTAATACTTGCTTTCACAACTATAAAAAGTAAAAATAACCATGAAGAAGTAAAACAACTTGTACAAAATTGCTTGCTCAACATCCAAGACAAGGGGACAGATCTGTTCACAACATTCTGCTAATTCTAGTTGTATACAGCTGTCAGAAATTTCAAATAATACAAGACAGACAAAATGCGCAGGAAAGAGAAACTCTGTCTTGGCCACAGCTCTATAGGAATCAGTATAACTGGCTTTGGCAATAACTTGCTCAAGCTGAAGAAGTTGCAGCAGAGCTGTTTTCTGACAGTTCAAACACAACCCTTTCCCTGTGCTGTAAACCTGCTCTCAATGGACAAACGCCAGGAAGGATAGTAAGGTCCCACAGTAATACTATTTCAACCTAAAGGTAACTAACAGATCGGAGAGGAAAAAGCAACCTAAACCCCAGATCTCCAAAACTTCAAAACCCAAAGCTAAAACTGTAGTTACTCATCTCTTCTTTGCTATTTAGCACAAGTCTCACCTTCTTCCCCAAATCTTAATCCATTCTCATTGAATGCTAATGAGTACAAGGCTCACATAAACCATAAGGAGACTTCAATTTGGGTCCTCATTTTTCAATGTATTTTTATGAATGCAAATGATTATACAAGTGGTGGGTGAAAATAAGAATTTTTCAGATCAGCTGGAAGTCCAACAGAAAGAAGTTTCCATCTAGTTTCTTTATCATCTCAAATGACTATTCAAAACATGCTAGCACACTGGCCAAAGCTTGTATGCAACAAATCCCCCAGTCTGTGGCTAAACATTTAATTGAAGTTTACAAAGAGGTTTAGGGTTGGGTCACACGACAGACAGGAGAGACAGAAATCACTGTAGATATAAGCATCAGCAAATAGTTCCATTTCTCTTACAAGATTAGGAGGAGACTGAAGCTGCTTGAGAGCATGCTTGCAAACTTTAGCTGATGTGGGAGGAGGGGGCAGTTGCAAGCCTAATTCTTTAGAGGATCCCACTGTTTTTCAGCCTGTTCTGAAATACCTTCTTTGCTCTCTCCGTGCCTCACTAAGTCAGCTTTCCAAAAGACACGCTCTTTTTCGTACTTGCAGCTGAGTGCAAGAGGTAAATTAAAAACAAGTTACTCTTAACCGCACTGTCCACTTAAAAGTAGACCACAGCAGTAAATCACAGAATCACAGAATAGTGGGAAATGAGCAGGATCTGCTCTGTACCTTTGGTGCAAGGCAATGTGGAGTATGAAAAGCCTGTACTTTCCCATCTGAGCAGGTGAGACACAGGCCAGTCTTACTTGAACATCTGTGTGCACTGAAGGTATTTTAGTGGACAGACATTTCTGGGATTAGACAAATGGCCGGTGTAGACTTGACTGTCAGATTCCAAGTAGCTCACTTTATTCTTAATACTGCTTCCTTTGCTGTTTTCTAATAATTCATATGGAATTTGCGAGTTCTGTCCTCCAAAATGCAGTGAAAAGATGCAAGCCGTTTCTCATTGTCAGATGCACAGATTTCTGGGGTTGTTTTCCACATGAAATATAGAATCACTGTTATCTTTAAGCCCTTTAGTCATGTTTTAAAGTATAAAAGCTATTAGACCCCAAAATTTATAGTTCTCTATGTGCTTCAGAGAAGTACACATAGCTATTATAAATAAAATGCATGCATAAATACAAAATGACACAATTTGGCCACTTAGTCTACTAAATTTGTGCACTCATTTTCATGGCTGTCATTGAAGATGTTACTGGGATGAATAGGACATGCCAGTAGGGGAAATCAAATCAACCTGATTTTTCAAAAACATTTTTCTGCCTTTGAAAATCTGCTTCTAACAAAGTTTAAAGAATTTGAACTGGACAAAAACAAAAGAGAAAATTTGTCTCAATTTTTTTTTTCCCTGTTATTCTACTCAACACTGTCCAAGAAGTGCCTGAGAAATGAGAGTGCTGCACAGAGATGCAGTTCCCAAGTCTCACAGACAATGAGGAATTTCAAAGCTCAATGTGGAAGCTATAAAATACTCTCCATATTTTGATTGATTTTGCATTATCTGTAAAATACTGTCCTGCTACTCCTAACGCTTTTATTCAGTCCCTTTTTACTGCTACTTAAACATTTCACTGGTCCTCTGCAAACCTAAACACGACACTCTTCACTGTTACCTGTTTAGATTCTAGCGAGGACATTTCAATATGAGTTTCCATTTATCAAAAGTTTTTAAAGTGTTTATATCTTTATTGAATTTCATTTTGCTGTGGAAACAGAATGGGTGCCATGACATTCAAGGACTAATAAGTGAAACTTCTTTATCCTAGCCAAAAGTACAGAAAACTTTGGCACTGTAGAAGCAGATTTTTAAAACTCAAAGGCATATGTGAAAAAGCTTGGAATTTTAAATATTGATTAGTTTCTGTCACCTAATATGAAACTTTTGCCACTCATATGTGAAACTTGCAGCTATCCTACCAAATGGAATTTGTACTTCAGGTGTTTGTGGATTTCTTCTTTCTCCACATAATGTTAATGTGACTTTCCCATTCAACATCAGCCTTCCTCTCCTGAAACACCTCATGTCCCTTTGGTTGAAGTACTTGGCGCTGTCTGTGCTTAGGTTGTGACTCACATCTATCTCCAGTGACTGAAACAATAACATGAAGCAATACAAGTGCATCCATAGACCAAATTAATTAAATTTTATTGATGCCTAGTCATTTTAAAATGCTTTATCTTTACTGATTTTAAAGAAGCAATATTCTAGTTGTAAGGTGAATCAGTACTAATTCAGCACAGGTTGATTTGATTTCCCCTACTGGCATGTCCTATTCATCCCAGTAACATCTTCAATGACAGCCATGAAAATGAGTGCACAAATTTAGTAGACTAAGTGGCCAAATTGTGTCATTTTGTATTTATGCATGCATTTTATTTATAATAGCTATGTGTACTTCTCTGAAGCACATAGAGAACTATAAATTTTGGGGTCTAATAGCTTTTATACTTTAAAACATGACTAAAGTGCTTAAAGATAACATAGTGATTCTATATTTCATGTGGAAAACAACCCCAGAAATCTGTGCATCTGACAATGAGAAACGGCTTGCATCTTTTCACTGCATTTTGGAGGACAGAACTCACAAATTCCATATGAATTATTAGAAAACAGCAAAGGAAGCAGTATTAAGAATAAAGTGAGCTACTTGGAATCTGACAGTCAAGTCTACACCGGCCATTTGTCTAATCCCAGAAATGTCTGTCCACTAAAATATCTTCAGTGCACACAGATGTTCAAGTAAGACTGGCCTGTGTCTCACCTGCTCAGATGGGAAAGTACAGGCTTTTCATACTCCACATTGCCTTGCACCAAAGGTACAGAGCAGATCCTGCTCATTTCCCACTATTCTGTGATTCTGTGATTTACTGCTGTGGTCTACTTTTAAGTGGACAGTGCGGTTAAGAGTAACTTGTTTTTAATTTACCTCTTGCACTCAGCTGCAAGTATGAAAAAGAGCGTGTCTTTTGGAAAGCTGACTTAGTGAGGCACGGAGAGAGCAAAGAAGGTATTTCAGAACAGGCTGAAAAACAGTGGGATCCTCTAAAGAATTAGGCTTGCAACTGCCCCCTCCTCCCACATCAGCTAAAGTTTGCAAGCATGCTCTCAAGCAGCTTCAGTCTCCTCCTAATCTTGTAAGAGAAATGGAACTATTTGCTGATGCTTATATCTACAGTGATTTCTGTCTCTCCTGTCTGTCGTGTGACCCAACCCTAAACCTCTTTGTAAACTTCAATTAAATGTTTAGCCACAGACTGGGGGATTTGTTGCATACAAGCTTTGGCCAGTGTGCTAGCATGTTTTGAATAGTCATTTGAGATGATAAAGAAACTAGATGGAAACTTCTTTCTGTTGGACTTCCAGCTGATCTGAAAAATTCTTATTTTCACCCACCACTTGTATAATCATTTGCATTCATAAAAATACATTGAAAAATGAGGACCCAAATTGAAGTCTCCTTATGGTTTATGTGAGCCTTGTACTCATTAGCATTCAATGAGAATGGATTAAGATTTGGGGAAGAAGGTGAGACTTGTGCTAAATAGCAAAGAAGAGATGAGTAACTACAGTTTTAGCTTTGGGTTTTGAAGTTTTGGAGATCTGGGGTTTAGGTTGCTTTTTCCTCTCCGATCTGTTAGTTACCTTTAGGTTGAAATAGTATTACTGTGGGACCTTACTATCCTTCCTGGCGTTTGTCCATTGAGAGCAGGTTTACAGCACAGGGAAAGGGTTGTGTTTGAACTGTCAGAAAACAGCTCTGCTGCAACTTCTTCAGCTTGAGCAAGTTATTGCCAAAGCCAGTTATACTGATTCCTATAGAGCTGTGGGCAAGACACACTTTCTCTTTCCTGCACATTTTGTCTGTCTTGTATTATTTGAAATTTCTGATAGCTGTATACAACTAGAATTAGCAGAATGTTGTGAACAGATCTGTCCCCTTGTCTTGGATGTTGAGCAAGCAATTTTGTACAAGTTGTTTTACTTCTTCATGGTTATTTTTACTTTTTATAGTTGTGAAAGCAAGTATTAAAACTAGTAGTGATAAATAAATCTCCTGATTGCATTTCTAGAAAATGCCACTTTCAAAATGCTTTTTTAGTAGGAATTAAAACGTCTATGTAAAATGCAAACATCAGTCCATATTGTGAAGCAAAAAAAA
>NW_026914052.1:0-6501 GCF_034315485.1 Pezoporus occidentalis | reverse complement strand
AACACAACTTAAGGATGTTTTTTTTTGGGGGGGAGGTGTTGTTTGTTTTTCATTTAGGTCTACAGAAATACCACTTTCTTGTCACATTGAAGTCTTTTGGATTAACATTTGCTGCTCTTTCTTTCACCCTCTTTTCTCTCTTTGAAGCAGTTCTAAGAATTGACATTCTGTGAAATGCCTGTTCATTCCTTGTTGCAAATTTTAAATCCTGAAAATTTCAAGTTTGTTGCTTTTATACATTCTTAGTATTGGGATCTTTAATTTGGATAAGATTTCTTTGCATTTTAGAGACACAGATGTTTGCTACTAATCCTACTACTGTAGCAGGAAAAAAATAACACCATTTGTTCCCCATGTTGTTGTTAGGGATAATTTTTTTATGTTTACTTGCACTGAATTTTTTTTTTTTTTTTGTCCAGAGTAGCATACTTGTAGTTTTTTTGTCATAGAGGTGTTATGTTGTATAGAGAAAGATTGTTTAGAAAAATTCTTAGATTTATTCTGAAGAACAAAGTTTGCATGATTTCACTGGTGATAAATATCCTTAGTGAAGTCTATCTCTGTCTTGCTGTTAAACTTGTCAGGATTAAAGATTACAAAGATGCTGGTTTAGTGAAATTAGCAGGTTGGTGAATTAGCAGCCCCACCTGGGGAAAGGTGGGTAGACTGAGCATCTTACTATTTCCAAGTCTGTATTGGTCATTTGTTGTACATTTATTGGTCAACTTGTACATTTATAGCTTGTGGTCTAGTACAGTATGTGCTACCACCTGCCTAAACAAATAGGTGACAGGTCTGTGGATGCCAGGCTAGGGAATGAGTACTAAGGAAAGCAGTGAAAATCAGACTATGGATTTTAGCTGGAAGTAGCAGGGGAAGGGAAGGGACAGGTCAGGAAATGAGTATTCAAATTCCGTTCATCTCACTTCTTATATAAAATGAAAAGTAACTTTCTGCAAAAGCAGTAAGGATAATATATGGCAGACTAGAAGCTCAGCCATATTCATAATGAGGTCACAGACAGAATAAGGTTGCTTTAGCTAAATAAGGCCGGAATGAATGTTCCCTTAATTTCTTTAATATAGTGAGATCTTGAGATGGTACAAAGCCAACTTTCCGTTCATTGTCTCTATGCCATCTCTGGTATACTAGAACCCTTTGTAAAGGGAATAATGGAATCTCAGAGCATAGTACTGGTCTGAGTTTATTAGTCATATAGAAATATTTGTTTTAGGTCTTGGTATGCAGCTGTATTATAGATTAGTTGCAGAAAAATAATTTTGGGGAACAGCATATACTTAAGCATTTTGGGTAGCCTTTCTTCAGGTAGAAAGTCATCTATTCTGTAAGCAGGCACACTCTTTTGACTGGTGACTACAAATATTCATACAATGAATAATTTTCCTTATTAGGGCTTAAGATCTCAAATGATATAGAGTCTAATTTTACCTAATGAGAAAACAGAAGCTTAAATGAGCCATTAAAATAAAAAAACTGTTTTGAGAAGAGCACTGAATGCATGCTTTTGATGCTTCTTTAAACTGCATTTTTGGTGGTTTCATCTCTGTATTTTACAGATGTGGCTTCCTGGTGGGCTGGTCATTTATGCCATGGAACAGCTTATAAACTAACTTTTCATTTTATTGCCATAAATAAGCTGGGTTTCAAACTCTACAAATGATTAGATGATCACTAGAAAAAGAAGTTTCTTTTCTGAGATTTTAGTCATTTTTAAGATGTGTAGTGTATACTCAGAAGTAAACATGTATCAATGTCTAAGAAGCCCAGCTGTGCTTTGTAGGCATAATACAATAAAATAAATTCTTGAAGAGGCTTTGAACCAGTGTTCCTGTTCATTTTACTCCCGTCCACCCTGGGACCAGTATTTCTTTCCAAGAAATAAGATAATTTTAGAAGGTATTTTCACAATGAGAAATTGAAAGTTGTTTAGCACAGGTGTTTCTGTGGTTTGGTTTAAAAGAGGAATATATAGCTTTGAAAACTGTACTTCCACCTGCTTACAATGTAGTTTTGGGTTACAATATAAACCAATAAAGTTGCATGGCTCAAGCTGCTCTAAAATGCTAGGTTTCTTTTCTGATATTATTGGTGCTCCTTTGTCATGTATGTGTATATATATGCTTCTGAATCCACCAAGGAGAACTTTTCCTACCTAAACCCTGTGAAAAAATAACTATGTCATTATTAGAAAGCTAGTGGGAAGTTTAGAAAAGCTGTCTCCCAAGATGAAACTCAGCAAAGACAAAGACTCCATAAGATGAGAATGGATCAGATAGACATATTTTAAAAGTTGTGTAAGTTGTAAGATTACTTCTCATACAAATTTTCAAAAGAAAGCTGCAGTACATTTAAGAATACAAATGTAAAGCAAGAGTCCTTTTGTAGATGTATATCATCTACAGCAATATATGTTTATGTTATGAAGCTATAGAAATGCATACCTTTTGTATAGTTTTTAAAAAAGGAATAAACAATTTTTAGTGCTGTAGAATTCAGTATTTCTGTGAAATTATTAAACTGACTTAATGAATTCCATGGCGTGAATTAGGTTTTTTTATTTAATGGTTACTATCAAACAGATTTGTTTTCCTCTCTGTCCGCAATACAACACTATATCCTCTTCTGAATTCTTTTATTGGAACAGTTCTGCCTTGAAGTCAGATTAGGTACATGTGTATTTTACTTTGGATTTAAGATCTCAAAAAATTCAAAAGATCATTAAACATGCAAGTTTATGTAAACTGGGAGGGTTTCTTTATGAAGTTGGTGACATGTTGGGGACATTTAAGCATTATGTTGTTTGGGTTGTCATATTGCATTTTCCAATGACATTAATGGCAATTATACAGCCTTTTTTTCCAGTTTAAAAAATTGAGTTGTTTTTCAAGTACTGTAGAATTCAGTATTTCTGTGAAATTATTAAACTGACTTAACATAAAACTCTTTGTACCAAAACCAATTAACCCTAACCTAAGGCAAGCATTTTCTTCTAGCCCTTCATTTAAAAGTTTTACAATTTATAGCCTGTGTTTCTCAGGGGAGGTCTAGCTCTGCTCTGATTTCACATTTCACAGCAGCACATACGTAACCCTGCTGCAGCACAGAGCGCATGATCTAGCTGACACCAGGAAATCCACTTTTTGCAAATTGGAAATACGCTGTAACTGAGCTGCAACCAGAATTCACTTCGACTGAAACAGGCCATACAAATATGTTTTCAACAGATTGGAGTGATAGTCTCACAAGTTGTCAGTCCCAAAACCAGAAAACCACAAAAAACCCTAAACTCCCAAACCACAACCACCAAAACACCCCTAAAGAACCCCAAACCAGTACACTATTGTTTGAAAAACAACTCAATTTTTTAAACTGGAATTTAAAAGTTAAGGTTAGGTTTTTGATAGGCATGTATAATTGCCATTAATGTCAAGATTGGAAAATGCAATATGACAACCATTTCATTGATATACTGCCTTCAAGTACCCAGAGAAATGCATGCTTAAATGTCCCCATATGATAGGAACAAGTCACCAACTTCATAAAGAAACCCTAGTATCATGCATTTCTATAGCTTCATAACATAAACATATATTGCTGTAGATGATATACATCTACAAAAGGACTCTTGCTTTACATTTGTATTCTTAAATGTACTGCAGCTTTCTTTTGAAAATTTGTATGAGAAGTAATCTTACAACTTACACAACTTTTAAAATATGTCTATCTGATCCATTCTCATCTTATGGAGTCTTTGTCTTTGCTGAGTTTCCTTGGTGGATTCAGAAGCATATATATACACATACATGACAAAGGAGCACCAATAATATCAGAAAAGAAACCTAGCATTTTAGAGCAGCTTGAGCCATGCAACTTTATTGGTTTATATTGTAACCCAAAACTACATTGTAAGCAGGTGGAAGTACAGTTTTCAAAGCTATATATTCCTCTTTTAAACCAAACCACAGAAACACCTGTGCTAAACAACTTTCAATTTCTCATTGTGAAAATACCTTCTAAAATTATCTTATTTCTTGGAAAGAAATACTGGTCCCAGGGTGGACGGGAGTAAAATGAACAGGAACACTGGTTCAAAGCCTCTTCAAGAATTTATTTTATTGTATTATGCCTACAAAGCACAGCTGGGCTTCTTAGACATTGATACATGTTTACTTCTGAGTATACACTACACATCTTAAAAATGACTAAAATCTCAGAAAAGAAACTTCTTTTTTCTAGTGATCATCTAATCATTTGTAGAGTTTGAAACCCAGCTTATTTATGGCAATAAAATGAAAAGTTAGTTTATAAGCTGTTCCATGGCATAAATGACCAGCCCACCAGGAAGCCACATCTGTAAAATACAGAGATGAAACCACCAAAAATGCAGTTTAAAGAAGCATCAAAAGCATGCATTCAGTGCTCTTCTCAAAACAGGTTTTTTATTTTAATGGCTCATTTAAGCTTCTGTTTTCTCATTAGGTAAAATTAGACTCTATATCATTTGAGATCTTAAGCCCTAATAAGGAAAATTATTCATTGTATGAATATTTGTAGTCACCAGTCAAAAGAGTGTGCCTGCTTACAGAATAGATGACTTTCTACCTGAAGAAAGGCTACCCAAAATGCTTAAGTATATGCTGTTCCCCAAAATTATTTTTCTGCAACTAATCTATAATACAGCTGCATACCAAGACCTAAAACAAATATTTCTATATGACTAATAAACTCAGACCAGTACTATGCTCTGAGATTCCATTATTCCCTTTACAAAGGGTTCTAGTATACCAGAGATGGCATAGAGACAATGAACGGAAAGTTGGCTTTGTACCATCTCAAGATCTCACTATATTAAAGAAATTAAGGGAACATTCATTCCGGCCTTATTTAGCTAAAGCAACCTTATTCTGTCTGTGACCTCATTATGAATATGGCTGAGCTTCTAGTCTGCCATATATTATCCTTACTGCTTTTGCAGAAAGTTACTTTTCATTTTATATAAGAAGTGAGATGAACGGAATTTGAATACTCATTTCCTGACCTGTCCCTTCCCTTCCCCTGCTACTTCCAGCTAAAATCCATAGTCTGATTTTCACTGCTTTCCTTAGTACTCATTCCCTAGCCTGGCATCCACAGACCTGTCACCTATTTGTTTAGGCAGGTGGTAGCACATACTGTACTAGACCACAAGCTATAAATGTACAAGTTGACCAATAAATGTACAACAAATGACCAATACAGACTTGGAAATAGTAAGATGCTCAGTCTACCCACCTTTCCCCAGGTGGGGCTGCTAATTCACCAACCTGCTAATTTCACTAAACCAGCATCTTTGTAATCTTTAATCCTGACAAGTTTAACAGCAAGACAGAGATAGACTTCACTAAGGATATTTATCACCAGTGAAATCATGCAAACTTTGTTCTTCAGAATAAATCTAAGAATTTTTCTAAACAATCTTTCTCTATACAACATAACACCTCTATGACAAAAAAACTACAAGTATGCTACTCTGGACAAAAAAAAAATAAAATTCAGTGCAAGTAAACATAAAAAAATTATCCCTAACAACAACATGGGGAACAAATGGTGTTATTTTTTTCCTGCTACAGTAGTAGGATTAGTAGCAAACATCTGTGTCTCTAAAATGCAAAGAAATCTTATCCAAATTAAAGATCCCAATACTAAGAATGTATAAAAGCAACAAACTTGAAATTTTCAGGATTTAAAATTTGTAACAAGGAATGAACAGGCATTTCACAGAATGTCAATTCTTAGAACTGCTTCAAAGAGAGAAAAGAGGGTGAAAGAAAGAGCAGCAAATGTTAATCCAAAAGACTTCAATGTGACAAGAACAAATGCTTGTCCTAGAGCCAGAGTTCATGATTATGCCTTCTGTTTTAAGCTAAGACTTTCTAAGCAACTTGAGCAGGAAGATGTCCATTCTTCTCCCACATTCTCCAATAGGAGAAAGAGCACTTTGAAATCCCTTATTACATTTCAGTAAACATGAATCTGGCAAGCTTCTTAAGATCTCAAAGACCTCATCTGTTAAAGGGTGCTTGGGTGACAACCTTTACCTGAAATCTCACATATGAGATGCACAATGCAAATTGTTCCCTTCTGGGTAGCAGTGATCTATGCAAACAGATACTGCTGATCAGAAAACAATCTCTAGGCACTCGTCTTTATTTGATCTTGTGCCTTAAAGAACATTTCAACCTTTATTTTAATAAATGTATTTTTGTAAATAATTTAGCACTTCTTAGTTACCTGTTTCCGAACATAAGCAATTTAAATTACTGGAACTGCTTATCTTGTAGAGAATCCATAACAGTAATAAATTTTTGTACAAAGGGTAGACAGTATTAAGATTACATTTAACATATATGAGGGTACTGTTTGTCATGTAGAACCTATCGAGAAAAGCATCTCCCTTTTTATGGCAGTAATACCATCATACATTTTTTAATACAAAATAGT